>NC_081351.1:7148338-7220042 GCF_029784015.1 Lycium ferocissimum
TTCCTTAATTCCATCTTTGGTCCCAAAGTTTCTTTAATGTTTCCATACCAATAACGTCATACACACTTAGGTCTTACGACAAAATCGAAGGTCACACGTCTCGACTTCGCGTCCCGGAATGGCCTTAACCCTAACTTGTCATAGTTAACCCGAATCGTCCCAACGTTCAAAATACGGGATGTAACACCGCGTTCATGCCGCGTGGTAGTTTCCTGTGTGAATAGCAAACGGTGATGTAAGATGCCGCGGCGAGGTTGGCAAGCTCCACTTGTTGCGGAGTGTCGCCGAGTCGCCGTACTTGTGCCAGGATTTTCGAGTATAGATAGAGACTTTGCCGACGAATCATGGGTTTCGGGAGACAAGCTTTGTATTATGATACGAGTTATATACGCTTACATGTTTTATTTGATTTAAGAACAAGAAAAAGGATATTCCAATAAACTATTTATGTTTACTTGTCTTGGAGGTTTTGAAAAAAAAAATTGAGCACGTAGTAGCAGAGCCGGGTTCGCTCGCTCGGCTACGGGGTCGGGTGCCCATCACACCACGATCAAGATCGGGGGTGTGACAAAGTGGTATCGAGCGTGTCGGTCCGGGGTTGCAAAGTCGGTCCGGTAGAGTCCTCGTTTATGGTGTGAAGCCTACCACATTTATAAAACGGGAGGCTATGGGGCATTTAGGAATTGTTGACCTTCTTCGTCCTATGATCGTGCGATAGATAGAGCCGAGTCCTAGAAAATGGAATCTCCTATATAGACTTTACCTACGACGGAAGAAAGCAGAGAGGCGATACGGAAAGTTACTGTGGATTTGAACGGTGAGAACGATAAAGGAGGCCCTACCGGAATAGATACGTCTAAGAGAAAGAAGTGCGAAAAGGAAATACGATAAACTGGCAATAAGCGAGGTGCAATGTTTCGGAAAGGCTATGGATTTGGTGTGGCGATGAACATGTGAATACTACTACCGAGAATCTAGAGGACCCGGATGGATAGTAGTTATACCCACAGGCGGAAAAGTGAACATCTAGAAACAAAAAGGGCAAAACAAATCATTGTAAAGGAAAGGACGTATTACGAAAACGTCCCGGAAGCCGTAAAGTTTCGGTTGGCTCTAGATCATGTAATAAAGGTCATACGAGGAAGTGGACGCGATTATATCGGCGTTAAGCACCGGATTCTACCAAAGACTTGAGGTTAAGCGTGCTCGGTGGGAGCAATCCTAAGACGGGTGACCCTCGGGAAGTTTACAAGAAATTCCATATATTCGGACATAAGGGACAAATGGAAGATTAGCGTAGCCCAAGGAAAACTAGAGTACGTGGGATGACCGGAAACCTTAAGAGGATGCGTAAGACGAGGCGTGACTAGCTCGGTGAAGGGAAAGGAGGCGCATCACGGCCCTAGAATTAGGATAGGCTTGAAACGTCAGTCGGACGTAATTTGTGGGCTAGTTAATGGTAATTATGTATGTGCATATATGAAGGTGTAGGATATCTCAGATATGATTGTATCGGTGGACATGTGAGTACCAGCAACCGAAGTTACGATACAAAAGGCATTAGTCGAGTAAGGGCACCGAAGATTCAAGTAAAGCAAGAGTAAATGGTACAAGTGTTGCAAAGTAAGCTATTATTATTCCACTATAGATTGGGGGTTGGGAATGAGGATATGAGACGAAGTATAAACGGATAACGGTATAGGTACACCCTGGGGAAGGAAAGAGAGAAATGTAAGAATGAGACAGAAACAATGACACGGTAATATGTTTGATATGGATGTTTGGATTTCAAATGAAACCCTCCTTCATGGAAATAAGTCAGTGAGATCGGAAAACTAACAATAAGTGTATAAGAATCAGGATGGTGTTTAAGGTAATATGAGAAGTTCGCACGAACTTTGAGTAGTGCGACGCCAGGAAATGGACGTATATAAAGAGAAAGAGTACGACAAAAAGAACGGTATTGGATAGCTTAAGAGCTAATATGAAGGATGGAAAGTGGCTGTAAAAGGGAGCTTCCCCGAGGTGGTTATAAGACTCCGTACGATTAGTTGAACATTCGAGGACGAATGTTCTAAAGGGGGGAAGGATGTTATAGCCCGCACTTTGTGCGTTCGGAGATTTCGATATAGTTGTCGAATGTCAAAGGCGAAGTCGTTTTCCAAATTATTCTTAAGGAACAACTAGGTTATGAATATTGGTTACGAATATTGTTAGTAAGGAAATGTCGAGATAGGTCAAGGGCGGAAGAGGAAAATTTGCAAAGTGGCATCATGGGAAATATTGAAAAAGGCTAGGGGGCAAAATGGTCATTTCGCAAAGTTCAAGAAAATTCAAGAAAAAGGCCATGTGGCCGTGTAGTATGTGGTGTGTGCCACATTTCAATTAGTAAGGATAATTGTGCATGTGCATGGATGAGGCTTGCAAGAGAAGACAATTGGTCTTCTTAATTAATTTTCAAGAAAAGTGAGGAAAAATCAAGAAAATAAAAGAAAACTCTAGAAAGAGGAAGCAAAGGGACATGAGGTCATACTTGAGGGAGTAAATAATAAATATGGAAAGTAGGGGGAGACATGTATATATATATGTAGAGTCATCTTTTAAGGGAAAGAAATAAGAAAGAAAGTTGAAGAAAGTGAGAGAGGGAGGGCACGGCCAAGGGCTGGCCGAACCCAGCCCCTTGGTTGTGGTTTTGGAAAAATATTTTCTTCCTAGTTTCATACCAATTGGAAGGTCCTCTATCTTATGGAGTAGTTGTGGAAGAAGGAAACCATTTGTTTAGCAAGAAACAAGGCCTAGCGGTGTGAGAGAAGCTAAGGGAAAGAGGTGAGTTTTGATCTTCTTTACATGCTTTTGTAGATGTTTGTGAATATTATAAAGATGTGTAGATGAATAAAAATCACGAAGTTATGGATGTTGGAATTGAGCCGTGTGGTATGTTATGTGTAGCATGTTGGCCGAATGATGTGTTATGTGTTGTGTTGCATAAACTTTATGTAGTGTGTTGGTTGTTGTTGTAATGTATGGGAAAAGATGGAAAAATCATGAAATGTGTTGTTGTGGTGATGTGGCCGAATATGGCATGGATTTGGCAAGCCATGATAATTCAATCCTATTTGATATTTTAGTTGTTGTTACCATGGATTCTATGATGAAAAATGCAAGTTTGATGGTTCGGAATGAAGTTATAATCGTTACCGGAGTGTTGAAGAAGTTAGGCGACATTAGCTTAAATTCTTACATTGAATGAATGATGTTGATTATGAGTGGTAGTTGGTATGATTTATGAAACTAGAACAGAGAAAATGTGTGATTACATCCTTGTTGAAGATTTCGGGTACTATGGAATCATTGTGAATATTGGAAGTATTGTTGGGAATAATTGTTGGCATTGTTTGTAATAATGTTGGTCGGGTTGAATTCCCGGATTGTTGTTGATTGAAATCGGCCAAGTTAAACTTGGTGGCATGGTATGTTTACAGGGGAAGTGCTGCCGAAATTTCGTAGAGAGCCAAGCGTTATACGAAGAATCAAGTTCTAAATGCACTAATCAAGTTTTGGTAAACATGACCAAATTGAAGATTTTGGCGAATTTGGAGCTTAAATTTGGAGTAAAGACATAAGGAGCGGAAAGAGGTATGTAAGACTTCACCCTTCTTTCTATGGCATGTCTTAGACGTACTAAGTTGGATACGGGCCTCGGGGACCATTCCTTCCCTCGAAATCCAAGATTGAAATTCGCTACTATTCATTTGATGGGAATTGAACTAGAAATGGTGCGAAATGTTGGAAAACTTCTTAGACCTCTAGAACTTGCATAAATGAGACCTGATTACTTTAAAACTCTCATAAGTAATGTCATGAGACGTACTACACGTAAATTGTGTGCGCCGCCTCATTTGACCCGAGGTGGGCCCATTGTTCCCGGACTTTCCCTATTGCTCGTTTGGCTGGTTTTGGAGTGGAATCCTAAGGAAACTTCTGATCCTTGTCCCGATTATCAAACGATAGGTACAACGCTACCCTAATGTAAAAGTGTCTATGATGACCGTGATAACCATAATGCTAAGAAAGAATATACGTCCATGATAAGTACGACAAAGATGATTCCTTGACTAAGGTGAATAATATGATCTTATAATGATAACGATAGAATCGAAATGAGAAAATGCCTACGATAGTTACGTTGATAATATGTTCTTCTATAAAAATGAAAATATGGAAATGTTAAACAATTTCTTGATATCGCAATTCTATCATAGAGAATGAGCGCCATAAAGGTTCTAAGTAGGTGAAACTATACCTTATGACCCTATTTGATGTTTTTCTCATAAATGACACTTTTCATTGGTAACTTCGCCTTATGATACACGTATATGTGCATGTTGTTTATGTGATACATGATATTGATGAATATATATGTATATGGGGAATGGGGAAGTGGCAACCGTGTCCACCGATTCACTGGCTTATCATCCCGGACGCGGGATGCCCGGACGCGGGATATGGGAGAGCCGGAAACGGCGTCTGTATCTGTGATATATATTCTATGTTGGGACACTGTTGGGGTTGGGGGGTGGGAGAGCCGATGTACTCGGCGTCTGTGAACGCAAGTGAAGAACACCGTTTTCTGAAATGTTCTGTTTTCTGTATATGTCATACGTATAATATGTTGGGACACTGTTGGGGTGGGGGGGTGGGAGAGCCGATGTATTCGGCGTCTGTGAATGTAAATAAAGGACACCGTTCTCCGAAAATGTTCCGTTTTTCCGTATATGTAAATAAGAAGTACCGTCGAAAGAAACTAAGCATGCGTGGCATCCGCCCGAAAGGCACTCACATGTACAAGTTACATCTAACCCAAATAAGCTCCATATATTTGTGCCGTTATTATTCATACCGCATATGCCTTTATCATGTTAATGCTCATGTCTTACATACTCCGCACAATGCTCGTACCGACCCCTCTTCTTCTGCGTTCGTTCATGCCGCGCAGTACTCCTGTGTGAGTGAAAGCGCCCGGGATAAGATGCCGCGGCGAGGTTGGCAAGCTCCTCTTGTTCGAGTGTCGCCGAGTCAGCGTACTTGTGCCAAAGATTTTCGAGTATAGATAGAGACTTTGCGTACGCAGTCATGGGTTTCTGGAGACGCTTGTATTATGATACGAGTTATATACGTTTACATGTTTTATTTGATTTAAGAACAGCAAAAGGATATTCCAATAAACTATTTATGTTTACTTGTCTCTTCGAGGTTTTGAAAAAAAAAATTGAGCACGTAGTAGGAGTCGCTTGGTTCGTCGTTCTCGGCGTTACGGGTCGGTGCCCATCACACCCTGATCAAGATTGGGGTGTGACATCTAACCCGACCAAATTATCAACAATAATTACAACAACCTTTCTAACAAATTCACAACATTCAAAATAATCCAATGCCATCCGAAACCCTTAACTTCAACAAGAGTATTTACCACACATTTCTCTTATTCTAGATTCATAAACCATATCAACAACCATGCATTATCAACATTATTGCTACAATTATAACAAATCATGCTAGTGTCGCATTAACTTCTTCCATAATCCACAAACAATTACAACTTCATTGCTAACCCCTAACTCCACATTTTGCATCATGGAATCTACCATAACAACAACTAGAATGTCACATATAATCAATTCACCATGACTTACCAAACCACCTATCATTCGACCACAATAACTATATGCATATTCTCATGAATTCTTCATTCCTACCATAAAATTCACAACAACAAGAAACAAAATATCAAGTAAACTCAATTTATTCCATCAACACTAAGGCAGCCCCTATTCGGCCATGCCACCATCACACTCACCTTCATGAGTTTCCTTCATTTTCTACACATAACAACAACAAGCAACACACTACATAACATTAATCCACTTCCTTCCATACAACATAACACACGGCCACAACTACAATATGCATAACTTTATAAGTTTCATTCATTTCCACACTCCACAACATCCATAAACCATTCATAACATATAAAAGGGAAGATTGGATCATACCTTCTTCATTCAACTTTTCTACACGGCTAAACTTCCCTATGGCATCAACGAACGATTTTCTCGCTCCAACAACCACTCCATGTCGTAGAGGACCTCTTAATTAGTAGGAAAGCATGAAAGAAACAATTTTCCATGACCAAATTTGAGGGGCTGGTTTCGGCCACCTCGTCCGATTTTCTCCTTCTTCTTTTCTCTCTATTTCTCTTGAATTTTCTAGAGCCAAATGATGAAGGCTTGCCTTCTTGATCAGCCCTCCATATATATATATATATATTAATATGTCACATGTCCATGCACATGTCTCCCTCTCTTGGCCGTTTTTTGTTGTCTTTTTCTTTTCAAATTTTCTAGATTTTTCTAGGATGAACAAAAGATGAAGATGATTAATTCATCTTCCTTTATAAGCTTGCATTATAATTCCATGTGGCCCATGGCCCACCTATATTATATGGCCACTTGGTCTTTAATTTCATGAAATGGCCAACTTCCTATAATTAACTTTTGGCCCCAAATTTTCCTTAATGTCTCCTCCCAACATAATTCATAAACGACTTACGTCTTAAAACAAAGTCGAAAATGGTCTTGTCCTTAACTTCCCGCGATTGTCCTAAAATATTCCGGCTTACAAAATGCGGGATATAACATCCTTCCCCCCTTTAGAACATTCGTCCTCGAATGTTCAACTAGTCGTACGGAGTCTCATAGGTACCTCGGGGGAGCTCCCTTTTCAAGGCCATTTCCATCCTTCCTATTAGCTCTTAAGCTATCCAATACCGTTCTCTTTGTCATACTCTTTCTCTTTATATACGTCCATTTTCCGGCGTCGCACTACTCAAAGTTTGTGCGAACTTCTCATATTACCTTAAGCACTATCTGAACTTCCATCTACTCATTGTTGGTTTCCCCCAACCTTACTAATTTACTTCAGTAAAGGGTCTCCTCAGTAGCTCAAGTGTTCATATCAAACACTGTCTTCATCTCATCCTTACATTTCTCTCACCTGCTTCCCCCCTTTTGGGGCGCACCTATACCATTATCCATTCATACTTCGTCTCATATCCTCATTCCTAATCTCAATCTACGGTGGAATAATAACAGCTTACTTGGCAACACTTGTACCATTTACTCTTGCTATCACTCGAACTTCGGTACCCTTACTCGATTTATGCCTTTGTACCGTAACTTCGGTTGCTGGAATTCACATGTCCACCGATACCATCGTATTTGGGATATCCTACACCTTCTCATATACATATATTCAATTACTACTAACTAGCCCACAAAATACGTCCAAGCGCTGTTCAAGCCTATCCTAGTCCTAGGGCTGTGACACACTTTCTATCTCTTTTTCGAACTAATCCACCTCATCTTACGCATCCCCTTAAGGTCTCTATCCATCCATATATTCTTGTTTTCCTTAGGTTACTCTTAGCTGCTCACTCGTCCCTTGCATCTCAATTTGTAGAGTTTTTGGTTCACTTCCCAGGGGTCACCCATCATAGAATTGCTCCCACCTGGGCACGCTTAACCCAAAAACTTCACTGGAATTCGGTGCCTTAATATCGATATTTTCATGTCCGCTTTTTCACATGGCCTTTACTACTCGATCTGAAGCCAACCAAAGCTTTACAATTTTTGAGATATTCTCGTAATACGTCCTTTCTTTTACAATGACCAGTTTGCCCTTTTTAATTCCCGATGTTCACCTTCCACCTGCATGTATGGCTATTTCCTGTCTGGCGCCCAGCTCCACGTAACAGAACAAATATATTCGCCCAGTCTCGCCTCTTTTGCCTTCCATATCATTGCTCACCTTTTTCCGCCGATACTGGGCACCTACGGAAATCGACGATTAATACAAGGAATCTTATTTCCTATATCTTGGCTCTATCGCACGATTTAATGACAGAAAGAAGGTCAACCATTCCTAAATGCCCCGTAGCCTCCTGTTTATAAATGTGGCCGGCTTCACACCCATAAACAGGACTCTACCGGACACGGACTTTGCGGTACAAGCCCTTGGACCGACCGGCACGATACCACTTTGTCACACCCCGATCTCACTAGGGTGTGATGGGCACCGACCCGAATCGGAGTCGAGCGAACCCCCGACTCTTTTCTACGTACTAATTTTTTTTTTGAAACCTCTACGTCAAGTATACATAACAAGACTGCTGAAATATTCCTTTGTTGCTTTAGAATCAAATAAAATATATGACTATACAAAACTTGTATCATGGTACAAACTGACTCCCGAAACCCGCGACACTGTCTGCAAAGTCTCTAACTGTAATCAGAAATCCTGGCACGTGTGCTATGACTCGGCTACACTCCAGGCCGAATGGAGCTTGCCAACTTCGCTGGAACATCTCCTATATTAACTTCGATCCGTCTGGTGTACCTGCGCGGCATGAACGCAGCCCCCAAAGAAGAGGGTCGACGAGCAATGTGCGAGTATGTAAGGACAGAACGATAACGGCATAGTAAGAGTTGTAGAGCATATCATGTTTAAAACTGTAACCTGTGTAAAGTAATAACTGTATGAAAACATAGACAGTGTCATAGGATAAAGGAGTAACCTGTACATGTGAGTGCCACTCAGGGCGGAGGCCATGCATGCCTAGCTTTTTCTTCTTTTCCTTAAACACGGTGTTTTTATTCTTGTACATAGAAAACAGATACTTTTCGGAAAACGGTACTTTTTACTCACAGTTACAGACGCCGAATTCATCGGCTCTCCCACCCCCCCCTCCCCAACAGTGTCCCAAGTATATCATATTATATATATATATATATATATATATATCACAGAAACAGGCGCCGCGTACGGCTCTCCCATAAATCTCGCGTCCGGGCATCCCGCGTCCGGGATGATAAGCCAGCTGAATCAGGTGGACACAGTTGCCCTCCCCATTCCCCACATACACATACATTCATCAATATCAAGTATTAGTTACATTATTATATAGACGAGCGCATTGGAGCCCAAAGAAAGTCATGTATCCATCGGAGTGACGTAAGGTCGGTAACCTCGATTGTGTTATGGAATAACCATAGGCGCTTTGTCTCGCCTTGATGGAACAATTAATAAGGCGAGACTATCAATGAGTAACTTCGTGAGAAATCATGGACGGATCATAAGGCATCATCATTATCATCGTGGAACCATAGTCATTGTTTTAGTCATTAAGGCTTTCAATATTGTAAAACTTGGTTTTTTGAAGAAAAATAAGCATTTTAGAAAACACTTGTAAACTTTCAGTAAGAAAGATCATGCATTGGGGTCAAGGGTTTAGTTAAAACAACTATTGTTTTATGGTCGGAATGATAACCAAGGACTTTCACTGACTACAGTACGGAAATAAGCCTAGTGGGACCATAGGAGGGAATTCGGGAATAGTGGGCCTACCTCGGATCAAATGAGGCGGCGTACACAATTTACGTATAATGCATTCCATAACATTACTTATGAGAATTTGGAGCAGGTCGGGTGTTGTTCATGCAAGTTCTAGATGTTTAGGGAGCTTTTTCGGATTTCACACAATTCTTAGTTCAATTCTACTGAATGAATAGTAACTGATTTCAATCTTGGTTTCCTAGGAAAGGAATTATCCCCGAGGCCCGTGTTCAAGCCTACTATGTCTAAGACATGCCAAGAAAGGAAGTGAAGTCTTACATACCTCTTTCGCTCCTTCTCGCTACTCCACATCCAAGTTGCAAATCGCCTTTAATCTATGAATTGGTCACATTTACCAAATAGTAATTAGATCCTTTAGAGGTTAAATCTTGAATCAACATTCGTCCACAGAAATTTCGGCAGCATTTCCCCTGCAATTGGTCCATCCCACCAAGTTCAACTTGGCCAATTTTCAATCAACAACAATCCGGGAATCTAACCTTACCAAATTATCAACAATAATTACAACAACCTTTCTAACAACTTCACAACATTCAAAATAATCCAATGCCATCCGAAACCCTTAACTTCAACAAGAGTATTTACCACACATTTCTCTTATTCTAGATTCATAAACCATATCAACAACCATGCATTATCAACATTATTGCTACAATTATAACAAATCATGCTAGTGTCGCATTAACTTCTTCCATAATCCACAAACAATTACAACTTCATTGCTAACCCCTAACTCCACATTTTGCATCATGGAATCTACCATAACAACAACTAGAATGTCACATAGAATCAATTCACCATGACTTACCAAACCACCTATCATTCGACCACAATAACTATATGCATATTCTCATGAATTCTTCATTCCTACCATAAAATTCACAACAACAAGAAACAAAATATCAAGTAAACTCAATTTATTCCATCAACACTAAGGCAGCCTATTCGGCCATGCCACCATCACACTCGCCTTCATGAGTTTCCTTCATTTTCTACACATAACAACAACAAGCAACACACTACATAACATTAATCCACTTCCTTCCATACAACATAACACACGGCCACAACTACAATATGCATAACTTTATAAGTTTCATTCATTTCCACACTCCACAACATCCATAAACCATTCATAACATATAAAAGGGAAGATTGGATCATACCTTCTTCATTCCACTTTTCTACACGGCTAAACTTCCCTATGGCATCAACGAACGATTTCCTCGCTCCAAAAACCACTCCATGTCGTAGAGGACCTCTTAATTAGTAGGGAAGCATGAAACAATTTTCCATGACCAAATTTGAGGGGCTGGTTTCGGCCAGCCCCTGTCCCGATTTTCTCCTTCTTCTTTTCTCTCTATTTCTCTTGAATTTTCTAGAGCCAAATGATGAAGGCTTGACTTTGATCAGCCCTCCATATATATATATATTAATATGTCACATGTCCGTACATGTCTCCATCTCTTGGCCGTTTTTTGTTGTCTTTTTCTTTTCAAATTTTCTAGATTTTTCTAGGATGAACAAAAGATGAAGATGATTAATTCATCTTCCTTTATAAGCTTGCATTATAATTACATGTGGCCCATGGCCCACCTATATTATATGGCCACTTGGTCTTTAATTTCATGAAATGGCCAACTTCCTATAATTAACTTTTGGCCCCAAATTTTCCTTAATGTCTCCTCCCAACATAATTCATAAACGACTTACGTCTTAAAACAAAGTCGAAAATGGTCTTGTCCTTAACTTCCCGCGATTGTCCTAAAATATTCCGGCTTACAAAATGCGGGATATAACAGTTATATCTTAAGGATATTGTGAGACTTCACGGTATTCTAATATCTATCATCACAGACAGAGGAGCGCAGTTTACGGCTAAATTCTGAAAATCCTTCCAAGAAGGTCTAGGTACTTAAGTAAGGCTTAGTACAGCATTTCCTCCGTAAAGCGACGGACAAGCCAAGCGTACTATACAGACCTTGGAGGATATGCTGAGAGCATGTGTTTTAGACTTTGGTGGTAGTTGGGATGACCACTTACCCCTTATTGAATTTGCCTATAACAATAGCTATCATTCCAGTATCCAAATGGCTCCGTATGAAGCTTTGTATGGAAGAAAGTGCAGATCTCCAATTGGATAGTTTGATGTCAGAGAAGTACAATTGATAGGCCCCGAGTTGATCCAACAAGCGGTAGAAAAAGTCAAAGTGATCCGAGATCGATTATTGACAGCCCAAAGTCGCCAAAAATCTTACGCGGACAACCGCCGGCGAGATTTAGAATTTCAAGTTAATGATTGGGTGTTCTTGAAAGTATCACCGATGAAAGGGGTGATGAGATTCGGTAAGAAAGGAAAGCTAAGTCCTCGATACATTGGACCCTACAAAATCATCCGCAAAGGTGGGTCAAGTAGCGTATGAATTAGAATTGCCTTCCGAGCTTGAGTTAGTTCATCCGGTATTTCATGTTTTGATGCTCGTAAATGTGGGAGATCCCACAAAGATCATACCAATAGATGATGTTCGAGATCACGAGAAAAGCTAGCTTATGAAGAAGTGCCTATTGCCATTTTAGACAAAAAGTACGAAGACTTTGAAATAAGGAAATAGCTTGATGCGAAGGTCTTATGGCGAAATAACAATCGGGAAGAGATGACTTGGGAAGCGGAAGAGAAGATGAAATCCACATACCCGCATTTATTTCGGCCCTCGTAAGAAATCTATGATGAAACTTCGAAATGATAAGGTATGTATGCTTTATTTGTAGGTATATGGGTCGTGTGTTGCCAATCTATATTGCTATTGTGTTGTGGCCCTGTGAGGCAATGATATTATGGGTTGTTGTGATAGGATGGTATCTCCATATTATAGGGGAAACGAAAAGCGATTTTTTTTTTCTAGAATCCCCGACGATTTAACATTCGAGGACGAATGTTCCAAAAGGGGGGAAGAATGTTACACCTCGGAAAATTCCCCGTTAGCGTGCAGTGAATAGACTCACGAAGGACATGACGTTCATGAGGTTCGGACAAGTAGGAGATAGTAATTGATGATGCTAATTAAGATTTCCAAAGACATACGAGTCAAGGAAAGAAAGTGTTAAGGAAAACGAGTTATAAGTTGAATGTATCGGATAAGAATTACGAGTATTGAGTTAATGATGTCTTAATGACCCATCAAGGAAGAGTTATAACATCCCTTAGAATGGTATTGAATTAAGGAACAAGTGTTAAGAAGGTTCCATAAGGATCAGAGATCAAACGAGTCGACGAAACGATTTCGAAAAGCTTCGGACCAACCCTACGGTCGACATCTTGGCGTATAAAATGTATTGACCGTATGTCCAACCGTAGATTCAGTCCGATGAAGGCATGCCCGGGACCGGATCCACGGCCGGACATACGGACCGTATAAAACATACGGACCTGTGTTATCCGTATATCTTGGTCGGTATCTTCGCTGAAATGGATTTTTATATAAGGGACCATTTTCCATTTCTATTTCATTTCATCTCATACCTCCTCCGTCCAAGAAACCTCTAGAGAGTTCCAAACTATCCATGAGAAATACAAGAAATCAAGGATCAACAACAAGAAATCAAGAGAATCGAGGAAGGAAACCCATTAAGTCTTCCCGACAGAAATCCCCTAAGAGAGATAAAGTAGGGTTTTGGTGCTAAGGGTGGATAAATCCGCCATTACAAAGCTTATTCCTCTGACATCTAAGGTAAGTTTCATGATCTTTACATGTTGTTTGAAGTATTTATAAGTTGAAACACATGAATTGTAGAAGTGTATGGCAAATGGGTCATCAAAGGGATGAATAATGTTATTTTGCAATAGTGGTTGGATTGAATCATGAAAGCGGATATGTTGATGTTATAAACACGTTATAAATGACTTATAGAACATGAAATAAGCGTTGGATACGAAAGAATGCGAAAGTGAACTTTAGTCATAAATTATGGAGGATTGAAGTGGAATTGCGAAATGCGAATTATGTAAATGAATGACGATTGTTGTTAGTGATATTGTGATGATTGTTAGGAATGATTGGGAGTTGATATGGAATATGGCGGAAAGTAGTATAAACAAAGGAAATGCTGCCCAAATTTCTATAGCTTTAATAAGTACGTTTTCGTGATTATTTAGCTAATGACGACACGAATTCCATTGAAGGTATAAACAAATGCACTCAAAGAGAACGAGCAAACGATAGAATAGTAAACGACAAAGGTATGTGAGGCTAATCCCTTCCTTCTAAGGCATGAGTCCATATGGCATGAATTTTCTCTTTCATTACGGAATGTCCTATCTTGAGAAGGCTACGAAGCCTTTATGCACGAATAGCCATACGAGATAAGAGATATGCTACGATTACGACAATGATAATGATGAGCTTAAATCTAGAGATGCTATTTTCACACCCCTTGTCAGGTAGGGTGTGATGGGCACCGACACTTATCTAGGGCCGAGCGAACCGTGACTCTCGCGACACTCATAATCATCTTGGGCCCCTTAAATCATACATGAGTACATAATGAAAGTTTTCGACGAACATGCTTTTCGTCTTTCTCAAATCAATTAAAATCAATAGTCGTATGAAATTTGTAATGTAATACATAATGATACATCGGCTTATGGGGCCGCTTACAAGGCCGACATATCATACATGACAACATGCTGCAAAGTCTCTAACATGGAACATGATACCGTAACATAATACGCCGACTCGGCGGCACTTTCCGGAGCAAATGGAGCTAGCGATCCAATCCTTGAACATCAACTACTAATATCTTCGACTCGTACGGGTGTACACGCGACATGAAATCGACCCGAATAAAGGGGTCGGTCGAAATATGTGCGAGCATGTAAAGCATGAAATACGGTAAGCGGGATCGTCTTGAAGTAAAGAGTATAGAAAATCATAAGACTTGCTTTTGAAAACATATATGCAGTGTCAGTAATGTCATGAAATCATCGTAAAAACATATAGCGTGTCCGGCCCCTACAGCGAGGGACTCGGTGAGTAAAATCATGATATACGTATATAAAGTGTACACATAACGTGTCCGGCCCTCTAATGAGGGACGCGGTAAATAAAATCATATCATCGTCATGTATGCGTACATATACATACATATATATATATACGTGCCGGCCCTCTAGTGAGGGACTCGGTGAATGAAGTCATCATATGCCATCCGGCCACCATCCCCATATCATCACATCACATGCTGTCCCGGCCCTACAGTGAGGGACTCGGTAGTAATCATATATATATCGTGCCGGACCTACAGTGAGGGACTCGGTGAATAATGTAGAGAAATGTGCACGAATACGTGTCCTGGCCCGGGACTCAGTGAAAGATACATTGAGGCAACCATATGCACATAAATCATTTTCAGAGACTCAATGAAGTAATCTAAACGAATCGTCATTTGAAAATCGGGACAATAGTTATATCAAATATCTTTCGGACGCTACTCGGAAACATATCAAACATCATAAACATATTAAAGAACCGTAGGGATCATAGTCATATATCAATCCAATCCGAGCCCGCCTCGGAAAGTTATGGACATTACTCCCTTGAGGACTTTCTACAATCATATCGAAACGATCAAGGCCACCTTACGTGAAAGTTACGAGCGTTCGTAGTTACGGAATCATTTAAAAACAAAACTCTTTTGAAAACAAAATTTTTATGCAACTTTTGAAATTTAGTCATACAAAAACATAAGAACCATAATTTGACTACATTAAGAATGCGAATATCAAGAAACAAATAAGAATCATAGACGCTCGGATCGCGAGAATGAGAGTTACCTCGAGCTCGTGTCATAACTTACTTTCAACTAAGACATGCCAAAAGAAAGAATTGGGCCAAGTCATGGGTGAGACCCATATGGACCCCACGGCCACATGGCCACTCATGGCCTTTTCATGAAATAATTTTTGCCACTCATAGCCTCTCATTTTCCTTATTCCAAATTTGCCCTTGAGGCTCCATACCAATCAAAAGATGAATATGCAACTTATGCATTCTTAACAAAACCGGAAAATATATAACCTTGTCCTTAACTTCCCGCAATTTACTCGGAATATCCCATTGTACAAAAATACGGGATATAACATCCTTCCCCCCTTTAGAACATTCGTCCTCGAATGTTCAACTGGTCTCGTAAGGTCTTCTAAGGATCTTGGGGGCTTCCTTTATTACCACGATATGCAATCTCGTCTACCAATTCTATTTCTTCCCCATCTCGTCTTCAGCCTCTCAAGTCGTTTCCTTCCTGTTATGGTTCCACCACGCGAACTCGGACCCTTGTAATCGTAACACAAGCACCTATGACTTTGCGTCTCATTAGCAATAACTCCAACGGATCCCAATGTATCGAAATTACGGGTGTAATATCCTTTTCTCCTTAGGACCAGTTATTTCCCCTTTAAGATTCGATTATCAGTAGCTCAGTCCTACCTTAAAACACACGTCGGTCTCCCCCCATTCCTACTTAGCTCCTTTGTGCCGCATGATCCACTTCTTCACTTCTTTGCCTTATTGTATTTGGCCAAGGAATCTAACTAGTATCCGCTCGACCCAAATTTTGTCTTCATTATTGTAGTCTTGGCTATCCCTTTTATACTTTGTTGCTCTTAGTCATACAACTGCGGTGATTGCCCGTAGTTTATCGATTCGGGTTTCCGTTCTTTCGCACCTTTGTTACTATCCCTCAAATCTTGCCATACAACTCCAAAGCATAGGGTCATGGAAATTCTTACTCCCTTATGATTATCTTACAACACCAGTATTCGTATCTCCGATTTCCTTATATCAGCGGTCCTTTCGTCAGTCCTTATTCCTTGTTAGCTTTCCGATACAGACTTTTTTTTTTATCCTTGTAGTTGAATGCCGTTTTCACATTAGTGACTCATATGATTCCATAGCATGTGCCCTCATGTTTAAATTACTTAGTGGTCCATAAACCTTCTTCTAATATCCGGTGGGCTCTTTTATTTTCATTCATGAGAGCAGCGTTCTCTCTTCCCTTCAAATTTTTTTTTCCAACTACTCCTCGCTGTTCCTTTTTTTACTCCCTTTGTCACTTTGTCCTTCCAAGTGTCCTTTTGGGTTTATTATCTTTCTTGACACCTTTTTTTGTACCTTTAGCTCGAAGATCTTTCTCGCTCTTTCTCTCCTCATATTATGTTGCAATCTGTAAGAATTGCGAAGGCTTCGGATTAGTCCAAGAAATACCTCCGTCGCTTTACTAATCCTTATGTTCTACCTTGTCTTCTCTTCTCTCGTCTGGCCTCCGGTATCGAAACAGATCCTTAGTTCAACCATAGTCGTGCCCCGTCCGTTCTTAGCGCTAATTCTACTTTAATAATCAGCTTAAACCATCGTTACATTTTTCCGTAGTGTCCCCGAAATATCACAACTGCATTGTCCTTGCTAAGCCTTCGCTCTTCTTATCAAATACTTACTTAGTCTTATTCTTAGCATACCAATACTTACAGGTGGCATCACTATCCTTGTACAACTTATATAAAGTACGTTCAATCTTAGACATGGTCCTTTCGCCCTCTGGCTCGTCCTGCTTTACCTATTTTTTTCATTCCAAACTTGCTCGTCCTAGGTTGTCATATTTCTTTCCCTTCTTTTAATCCTCTTGACTTTTTTTCCCTCACTTCCTTAAAGGGTTTTCCATTCCCCTCTCCTTTTTCCAAGTTGCAATAGCATTAACGAACACCTCTCTACATCTAGGCCCTTAATCTAGCATAGCATCGCTATCCTTCCTTCTATTTCTTACGTTATCCAATACCATCCTCTTGTCATACTCTTTCTCTTCATATACGTCCATTTTCTAACGTCCTGTCATTCAAGGTTTCTGCAAAAACTTCTTACACCGCCTCAATTACCATCCTGACTTTTATCCACTCATTGCTGGTTTTCCGATCTTACTAGCTTATTTCAGTAAGGGGTCTCATTTGCAGCTCAGGCATCCATATCGAACACATTACCGTGTCAATTGTTTCTATCTCATCCTTGCATTTCTCTCACCCGCTTCCCCCCTTTAGGGGTGTACTTATACCCTTATCCGTTTATATCTTGCCCCATGTCCTTATTTCCAATCTCAATTAGGCGGTACTTTTATTCGACGATAAGTATCCAAAGTCTTCTTGGAATATTATCTTTATCCAATCTATCTCGGGTGCTTTTTGGCATCCCTCATCATTTCTCCCATTTATTCCTATCTCTTATTCTGCACGCGAGGAATCTTATACTACCTACGTGTCATTCAAAACACACTACTCCTATATAATCCTCTCTCATTTTCAAAACGTATTCTATTCACCTACGTACGTTTACGTATCACAGATCATCTTCTAACACTCATTCTACCTTGTTTCTCATCTTCCTATAATCTGTCCTTCCATAGTCCCGTTACTTATGGCACTCATGTCCCCCGTCATACACATCATAACCTATTACTACGCCGTTGTCTCGCTTTCTTCTTATTTCCTCTTTTCCGTTAACTTCTTCTCTTCACCGACCTGATCTGCCCCGTCCTACGCGACCTCCTAAGGTTTCTAGCCATTCCGCGTACTCTAATTTCCTTTAGGCTACTCTAGCTTCTCCTTTACTTCTTATGTCTAGATTTTATAGGATTTTCAAAATACTTCCTCGGGGGGTCACCCATCCTAGAATTGCTCTCACTCCAGCGCGCTTAACTTTAGAACTCTGATGGAATGCAACGCTTTAACTCCCGTATGATTGCGTCCACCTCACCGCATGACCTTCGCCACATAATCTGGGGTAAATTGAGATTTTTAACATGTCCCAAAACGCCCTCACAACACGTCTCATCAGCTATCTTACCAATACATTCCTATTCGTCACGGTTCTTTTTCCTTCACACTCTGGTCTTAATCGTATCACTACTTCCTTTAACTATAATCCCATCATATATTTTTTCTCCTACTTATTAATTCAACCGATGCCTTAATATGTCACTCTATCAAAATCTACCGGCCCCTTCTAAATCACCTCTTAATATCACCAGTCCGTTTCAAATTCCTTATTACCATATCCCCATCGACCTCCTATTTACTATTATCACCAACTCCACAATTAACTTATTCCTAAAGGGAGGTACTCACGGCTCAATCAAATCCCATTGTTACTATTGACACGCCCCTTTCAAAACATATGCCAAACTTATATCTCATTCTCATATTATTATTTCCAGAAAAATTTTGGCAGAGTTTCCTCTGTATTCCTTACTATCCCAAAATCTGCACGCAGGAAATACCAACAATGCCTCACAGGGCCAACACATATATATATATATATATGTATTATATCATATCATGGCCACACAGGGCTCCCAATATCATCGACAGTACAAAAATAATAAACATACCTCGTATGCCCAACTCAAACTGCACCTGTTACACTTTCCTCTTTACTTTCCCTTTTTGTTTCCAATTTTATATTTCAATCGTACGTCAATACCGTACTCAACATATATCTTTCGTACCTTTACTTACCTGCGTGCTTTATAGCTTCCAGTATCGTCGGTCACCTTCTTCGATCGATGTCGTTCTTCTGCCGAAATTGAAAGTTAGTACAAGAAATCTCATTTCCTATGACTTGGCTCTATGGCACGATCTAAGAGGTGAAAGAAGAGTAACCATCCTAGATGCCCCGTAGCCTCCTGTTTATAAATGTGGCCGGCTTCACACCATAAATAGGACTCTATTGGACACGACTTTCAGAAACAACCCCTAGGACGGCTGCTCGATATCAATTTGTGACACCCTTAATCCGATAGGGTGTGATGGGCACCCGACCCTTACCTAGGGCCGAGCGAACCCGCTGACTCTCGTGATACTCAAATCATACTGGGCCCTTAGATCATAACATAAATACAATCATGAAAGGTTTTTGGAAATCAAATATGCTTTTCATACTTTTTCAAATCAAATGAAGTCTACAATCATATAAAATCTGTAAAATAATGTGTGACAATACATCGGCTTATGGAGCCGCTTACAAACTGACATACTATACATGATGCATGTCGCAAAGTCTCTAACATGGAACATGATACCATAACATAATACGCTGACTCGGCGACACTCGGGAGAAAGTGGAGCTTGCCAATCCGCCGGAACATCTTCTACTAATATCTTCGGCTCATGCAGGTGTACTACGCGGCATGAAACGCAGCCCTCGAAGAAAGGGGTCGGTACGGAATATGTCGAGCATGTAAAGCATGGAATACGGTAAGCGGGATCATCTTGAAGTAAAGAGTATAGAAAATCATAAGACTTGTCTTTTAAAACATATATCATGCAATGTATAGTAAAATCATATAATCATCGTATAAACATATAGCGTGTACCCGGCCCTCTAGTGGGACGCGGTAAATAAAATCATATCATCATCATGTATGCATACATATATATATATATACGTACCCGGCCCTACAGTGAGGACTCGGTGAATAGCGTGTCCCGGCCCCGCTAGCAAGGGACTCGGTATGCCATCCTGGCCGCCATCCCCATATCATCACATCATCATATATATATATATATATATATATATATATATATATAGCGTGTCCCGGCCCTCTAGTGAGGGACTCGGTGAATAATGCAGTGGAATGTGCACGAATGCGTGTCCTGGTCCGGGACTCAGTGAAGGACATATTGAGCTTGGCACGAGCAGAGTAGTGAGAAACCATATGCACATAAATCATCATAACAGACTCAATGGATAGATAAGTAGTCGACGCTCGAGAATTAAAAACAGAAATCATATTAAGATCTTTCAAAAACAAGTCGTTAGGGCTATATAACGGAAAATCTCGGGGACCACGGATATGCATCAACCAATCCGGGCCCGCCCATGAAAGTTAAAATCATTATACATCACAAAACTTTCTACGAACGTTTCAAAGCAATCCGGTTCTATCTATGAAAGTTACGGACATCGTTAGACATAGGATCTTTTAGAAACAAAACCGTTGATACAACATTCTAAATCCAACCATATCAAAGACATAAAGACCATAGCATGACCATATTAAGGATGCTAACATCAATAAGCAATATGAATCATAAATGTGCTCGGAACTTAGGAGTGGAGTTACCTCGAAGCTCGTGTCATAGCCTAATCACAACTAGGACATGCTAAAAGAAAGAAGGGGGTGAGCTTCACATACCTCGTTCGCTTCCTACGCTAGTCAAGCTTCAGTCTCGGGCTTCCAGCAATCTACAGCAACGTCGTTAGGCATCAACCATTAGTCGTAAACACCGAAGAACTCAATTCCAAGCCATCACTTATTTACGAAATTTGGGCGACATCTCCTATACATTCAACAACCCCGAGAATTCAACTCGGCCAAATCAACAACAGCCATACCAACAACCATACTAACAACATCCATAAGTGATTCAAAACGCATTCTAACGTTAATAATTCCTTTCTACACGATTCGACAACATTTCATTTATATTCAAATAAACTACATACGATCATTTCAATACCAATGCTCACATATTCAACTACTAATCCGCAACCATTCAAACAAGATTTAAGAACATTCCAAACAATCCGCACAACATTCAAAACAATCATCCAACATACCATAGAACCCGAAACTTCCAAATGCCATAAGAACAACCACAATACACTTCTCCCTTCCAAATTCATAAACTATATCAACAATTCCATACGTTAGCAACATCATTTTCATCAATACAAGAAACTATATTGAAATCACATTATCTTCCAAATCAGCCCACAACAATTCCGACTCCACCTTGAATCGTTAAACCCTTATTCTTGCCATAAGATTCACAACAACAACAAGCAAAACATCAAGTAACATCAATTCATCCTTACTACACAAACAATCCATATCCACGACCACACACCATCATACAACATTTCATGATTTTCATCCATTTTCAAACACTATGACACGTCCAAAACAGCCATAAAACATGTAAAGGAGGATTGAATCTTACCTTTTCCTTTCAATTCTTCCACTCGGCTAGGATCCTCCATAGCTAAAACGAATGGTTTTCTTGTTCCAACAACTACTCCACGTTGTAGAGGACCTTCCAATTAGTAGAAAACTAGGAGAAAAATAATTTTTTTGATCATGATTTTCCAAGGACCATGTTCGGCCAGCCCATGGCCGAACTACCTCTCTTCTCTTCTTCTCCATCTTTCTTGATTTTCTAAAGTTGAAAAGGATGAGTTATGCCTTGTATTGTCACCACTTATCTATATATATATATATATATATATATATATGTAGTGTGTGTGCAATCTTTTCTTTTTTTTTTCTTTTCCAATTTCCTCAATTTTCTAGAATTTTCTTTAACCCATAAAAGATGAATTGTTGCCTTTCATAGTCATCTTTGTCTATGTATATATTTAAACCTTACAAATATAAGATGGACACATACACCCTTCCATGGCTTGAAGCAATTGGCCATCCATGGGTGGGTCCCGGACCACTTGGACTTTTCCGAACATGCATAATGAAAATTTTCCAAATTCCAAGCTTGCCCTTAATATTCCATGCAATAATACTTATGTACGACTTGTCCCAAAATTGTCCCAACGTACAACTTACGGGATATAACAAAACCCATCTCAAGGTTCAAGAATTCAAGATTTTGGAAATCTTCTTCAAAGTTAAAATCTTTAATTCAAGTTTAGAGCATTACCAGGTATGTAGAGTTACTATCTACGTGTGGGAACATCATTGTTCTTCCCTACGCCTCAAAATCCATAAATTATGACTCTCTACTAAAACTAGAGTTTCTATACCATACTCATGATAGCGCTAGGCCCATGTCCATGATTATAGTATGTATGTGTCACGACCCAACCGGAAGGCCGCGACGGGCACCCGGTGCTAACCCACCCGGGCACCTCTTAACATACTTTCACATTACATCTAGGTAAGCCACATAGCTAAATCATACTTTTCATTCATCAATCATACTAATCCCATTGGGCGTCAATTCATTTATATCATCATTAACATCTATGCCCATATCAATGTACAGAAGCCGACGAGGCTAACAAAATGATGCCCAAAATATAGGCCAACAAGGCCAAAAACATCTAACCATATACACATGTCTACGAGCCTCTAAGAAGAGTATATCATATCATATAGGCGGGACAGGACCCCGCCGTGCCCATAAATATGTACACAAAAGAATCTATACCAAAAGCTGTGGCTCTATAATGAAATGGAGCTCCGCTATGTAGTCGAGAAATGAAGCTATGAATCAAGTCCGTATATGCCCCACTTTGCGGGCATAGCGTCCACAAATAAAAGGACGTCGGTAAGAATGTGCGAGTATGTAAAGCATGATGAACATCAATATGAAAGCATAATAGACAACATATGAAATAGCGTAGGATGGGAGATAATAGTATCATCGTCATAACATTTACTTGCTTTTCATAGGGACATTCGATTTCTATTGCGTATCCGTGTACATACATCCATATCCGTATCAGTATACGTATCCGTACTCACTTAACTTCCACATCCATATTCGTATTCACAATCATATTTCCATTCATACTCATATTCATATCATAAACATATCACATATATTGCATATACTTAGCATAGTCGTACTCATATTGATATCATATACATACATTTACATAGCATACCCGACCACGAAGGTTCGGTGTCTCACATACCTCGGGTACACGTAGGCTCGGGGTTATCCGTACCCTCGCGCCGGTGGTGTGCACACATTACATATATACATATTTACTATATTCTACCTGGCCGTATAAGCTCGGGGTTTCATAATAGCCATACATAGGAACATATACATATAAGCTCATAAGCATCTTTAGCATCATTACTATCGTCGTTCATTACATCTATCCATAGAGGATTACTCGTCATATAAAGAATTTAGTACAATCGTAACATATCGAGAATTATGAGCATGGTAGCTTTTAGAGATCGAATCATTTGGAGAATATCATAGGCTCATAGAAGAATATATAATTGGCCAAAGAGCCATGCCTTATGAAAGAAGGGTTAGCCTTACATACCTTTCTGCTCAACTATTCTATCACTTGCACGTGCTTCTTCAATGCTCACATTTCTACCTTCATTAGAGTTATACCATCATTAGGAAATCGATGACTTAGCATACATGACTAAAGCTAGAGAAAATTCATGGAAAATCTCCTTTTATTGGCCGACTACCCCATATCATATATCAACTCCCAAACATCATTAATAACATTCATAACATCATCACAATAGCCTTTATTCACCTACATTATCCTTACTTCTCAATTCACTTCCAATCATCCATATTCATGGTCATATCACACGAGACATTCATTCATATACAATGTCGATTATATATATATCAATATCATTTATAACATGATTATAATCATAATGTATCAAGAATTATAACTCAATCCAAACATTTACTCAAAAATGACACTATTCTCACATTCATGACCCATTTCTATATCCTTTTGCAATCCAAGTGTTTCAACTTTCAAATACCTTAAACAATATGGAAATATCATAAACCTTACCTTAGATGGTGTAGGAATTAACCTTAGGTGCAAACTATGGAGAGCAAAAACTAGTTTCACCTTCACTTGGATTCTTGTCTTGGATGAACTTTAATGGGTCTCTTATACTTGATTCACTTGGTTTGATGGAGTTGAACACTAATTTCTCTTGAAATCTTGTGGGAGAAGTGTAGAGAGATGTCTAGAGAGAAGGGGTGTGAAGAGGGAAATGAAATGAAACAAGACTTGGATCCCTTATTAATACACAAAATCGACCCGACCGGCCATGACCAACATACGGTCTCATATAATTTATTCGGACCGTATGTCGGCCGTAGATTTGGTCCAAGAGAGGGGTGACATTCAGGCTGATTATATGGCTGAACATACGGTCCGTATGTATATTGTATGCCATATGTTTGGCCGTATAATACCCGATCATTCGAACTTGTTTCTCGACTCGTTTGATCTCCAATCTTATGGGAACCTTCTTGACACTTGTTTATCACCTCATTAACAATCTAAGGGACGTTATAACTCTTCTCCAAAGAATCATTAAATCATCATTAACTTGTTACTCGTAAATCTCTTTCGATACTTATCGTATGCCTTGCCTTCTCTTGGAAACTTTCTCGTCTAGCATCGAAAGTCTTTGAAATCTTGCTTGGGGTCATCAAATGTAATTCCTTACTTATTGAAATACCATATACTTCGTGCTCTTCATTAGTTTATTCACTGTACATCAACGGAATATTTTTCGAGGTGTAACATTCTTCCTCCCTTAGGAACATTCGTCCTCGAATGTTAAGTCCTCGGGGATTCTAGAAAAATTTCGCCAGAGTTTCCCCTATAATATGGCACTACCATTGTTATACCCCGCGTTTTCAGAGCATGAGTTTGACATGTACCTCATCATAGTATATGTGGAGTTTTAAGGTATTTCAAAATCCTAAAATGAAGTTCGTCGGAGTCTAGTTTGTAATGCAACAAACCGTTCATTGATAGGACATCGGAGTAGAGAATTATAGACGTTACAAATAAAGACGAATGCAAACAGCTTTCCCGCGGTACGGCTACGATGCTGAAATACGATCTTGCTACAGTATTGTAGCTACAAAGAAACCGACTTCGGCAAAGTCCGTTTTAAGGGACAAAAATCTCATTTTTTACGCAAAAGTTCCAAAACTTTCCCGAAAAATTCAAGCAACAAAAAGGAGAAAATTTATGTTCTTCAAGTATTTATACCAATTCAAGTGTCCTCTTCAACATGGTATAATTATTGAGGCAAGAAAACCGTTCATTTTTGTAAGCTCACAATCATAGTCAAGTGGAAAAATTTGAAGAAAA
The DNA here is from genome assembly GCF_029784015.1 of Lycium ferocissimum. Taxonomy (NCBI): domain Eukaryota; kingdom Viridiplantae; phylum Streptophyta; class Magnoliopsida; order Solanales; family Solanaceae; genus Lycium; species Lycium ferocissimum. The sequence goes on from NC_081351.1 coordinate 7,173,760, forward strand.
AGGTAAGAATTTCTCTTCTTTTTTTTCATGTAATGGGTGCTTGCGTATGTTGTGGTATGTGAAAGTGGTTGAAATTCAAAAAAAATATGGAAGTTGAAGTTGTAGCCGTGCATGGTGTATGTGTGTGTGGCCGTGTGTGTGTGTGTGTGTGTGTGTGGTGATGATGAACCAATTTTATTTAGCATTTTGGTTGTGGTTGTAATGTATAGAAGTGGATGAAAATGCATGAACACATGTATGAGGTTGTATGGCCGAATGGTAGGTTGTTTGGTAAGTTATGATGAATTGATTCTATTCAATATTCTAGTTGTTGTATTATGAATCCGATGATGAAAAAAAAATGAATATGAGAATTGAATGATTAGAAGTGAAGTTGTGGTTGTTTGTGGATTATGGGAAAAAGTTAGAATGACATTGGTATGGTTCTTATGATTGTAGTAATGATATTGCTAATTTGTCGGGTGGAGTAGTATGTCGATGGAGTCATTTTGAATGTCATGCGAGTTGAATTGAATATGAATGGAGTATTGTTGAAAGGTTGTGCGGGTTGTTGGAGCGTTCTTGAATATTATTGAATGGTTTTGGGTTAGTATTTGAATATGCGAATTGCTTGAAATATTTTTGAATTGGTTGTTGAGGTTATTATTATGTTTGTTGGTATTGTTGGTAATGATTTGGCCGAGTTAAATTCTCGGGGATGGCGCATTTACAGGGGAAATGCTGCCGAAATTTTTGTAGATAAATGTTAATTCAAGATTGAATTTCTAAAGGCTCTAATCAATGTTTGGTAAATGTGACCATTTATAGATTTTGGAGAGTTTTGAACTTGGATTTGGAGAAGCGTAAGAGACGGAAAAGGTATGTAAAGCCTTACCCTTCTTTCTTTTGGCATGTCTTAGGTGTGATAGGTTTGAATACGGAACCCCGAGGATGACTCTACTCTTAGGAATGCATCTAAAGTTGCCCTTTTTCATTCGAAGAGAATTGAATTATACATGCTCTAAGTAGTTGGAAAAATGGCCTAAACATCGTAACTTTCACAATTGGAACCCGATTGCCTTGAAACTTTCGTAGACGACTTCACAAGGCCTAATGTTCGTAATTTGTGTACGCCACTTCGTCTTGGCCCAAGGTGGGCCCACAATGTCCCTAACTTCCATAAACGGTCTCGAATTGCTTGGAAATGGTCGTAGATGTTTTATAATGAATGATGTCCATAACGATACTTGAAAGCATTTAATTTCTCACCACTTTGCATGTGCATACGGTTGTTAACCTTTTTTTATGCTAACCGCATTTACTTGAAACGTGTTTGCGGTTTATAAATGATTTTAAGGAAGTTTGTTTTGTATTAAAGAAAATATAAAGTTGACTTTTCAAAACCACTGCGAAGGGGGTGCGAGATTTTATTATTTAAACTTTTCAAAACCACTCCGAAAGAGTGCGATATCTTATTATATTTAGACTTTCTAAAACCACTCCGAAGGGAGTGCGAGGTTTTACTATTTCATTTCGTTTGCTACTTATGTTTACATTACTATCACTACTATTATTACGCCGAAGAACTAGGATTAGTATTATGTCACGAGAGTGGCATGCCCGAGGAACCGGGGTAGCCGTATGTCACGAGTGGCATGCCCGAAGGGGCTAGGAATATTATGTCGGGGCCGGCGTGTCGAAGGGCCGGGATAGACGTATGTTGGACCGGGCATGCCGAAGGGGCCATCATTTTATTTCGGGACCGGCATGCCCGAAGGGGCCAGGATAGACGTATGTCGGGACCGGCGCACCCGAAGGGGATTATTATCATTATTATCATTATTATCATTGTTGTTGTCATTATTATTACTATTATTATTATTATTATTATTATTATTATTATTATTATTATTATTATTAGTATTATTATTATTATTATTATTAGGCCGGAGCGAGTGTCCGAAGGAAAAATTTGTTGTGATACTATATTTAGATTGTGCATTCTAGAGCTGGGTGTATTACGTATTTATATCGTGTATGATTGAAGAACGTGTGTTCACTCGCATTATTTACTTAAGGATTGTTCTAAGACCCCATGTGTATATTTATGTTTCCTCCGGCGAAAGGTTAGCGGGTAATGAGCTTGATTGTGGTTTCTTCTCTTCTAAATTAAGCTATGGTTATTATTTGTTATCGCTTTACATACTCGGTACATGTTCATTGACCCTCATCTTCGGGGGGCTGCGTTTCATGCCACGCGTACACCCATTTAGGATGAGAGAAGACTTTGCTAAGTTGTTCCGCGGGATTGGCGAGCTCCGTTTCGGTTCGGAGTGTTGTAAGTCAAGTACTTATGTCATGGTAATTGTATATCCTAGAGACTTTGCAGACAGTGTCCTGTGGATTGGGTGTCGAGGAACGCGAATCGGTTATAGATGTTAAAAGGGTGTGTATTTTCAAATATTGTCAGATGGTAAAAGTTATGTGATTGACTGCAGGTTTTCATAATCTGTATAAAAAAAATTGATCTCTATTTTGAAAAGTATATATATTTATATATATTTATCGAAATGACGGGTTTTAATGCTTGTGAACGTTTAAGGGTTCGCTCGACTCTGAGGAGGGTCGGGTGCCCATCACACCCTAGTAAGGTCGGGGTGTGACAACCATCCTATCACAACAAACCATAATAACAATGCCTCACAGGGCCACAATATAATAGCAATAGAATTTGGCCGCACACGACCCAAATACATAAAAAGGAAAACATACATACCTTATGATCTTGATGTCTCATCTTGGCCCTCTTGGGAAATTTTGAAATAAGTGCGGGTACTTGGATTTCATGATTTCTTCTCTTCCCATGTCATTTCTTTTTGGTTATTGTTTCTCCACAAAACCTTAGCGAGGCCACTTCTTTGTTTCTAAGCCTCCGTACATGCCTATCTAATATTGCAATGGTGCTTCTTCATAAGTCAACTTTTTCTCGTCACTTGAACATCATTCTTTGGAACAATCCTAGTAGGATCTCCAACACATTTACGAAGCATTGAGATATGAAAAACTGGGTGAACTGACTCCAAATCAGGAGGTAGATCTAATTCGTAAGCCACTTTGCCTACCTTGTGCATAATCTCATAAGGCCCAATGTACCGGGGACTAAGCTTCCCCTTTTTGCCAAATCTCATAACGCCCTTCATTGGCGACACTTTTAAGAATACCCAATCTTTAACTTGGAACTCTAAGTCCCTTCGACGATTATCTGCATAGGACTTTTGATGACTTTGGGACATTTCTTCTAATAACCGATCTTGTATGAGCTTAACTTTCTCTATGGCTTGTTGGACCAAGTCTGGCCCTATCAATTTAGTCTCTCCTACTTCAAACCACCCAATTGGGGATCTACACTTTCGCCCATGTAAAGGCTCATACGGTGCTATTTGGATGCTAGAATGATAACTATTATTGTAAGCAAACTCAATGAGTGGTAAGTGATCATCCCAATTACCTCTAAAATCTAACATACATGCCCGTAACATATCCTCGAGAGTCTGAATGGTACGTTCAGCTTGTCCATCAGTCTGTGGATGAAACGCCGTGCTAAGGCTCACTTGAGTCCCCAAGCCCTCTTGGAAGGACTTCAGAATTGGTATGGCGAGTTCTGTATCTGAGATAATAGACAACCGGAACACCATGGAGCCGCACTATCTCTTTAACATAAAACTTTGCATACTCTTTGCCACATACGTAGTTCCGGCAGTAAGAAGTGAGTCGACTTCGTAAGTCTATCCACAATCACCCACAGAGAGTCATATTTATGTCGAGAACGGGGTAAGCACGTAATGAAGTCCATGTTAATTACTTCCAAGTTAGGATTTCTATAGCTTGCAAATCCGCCCCGGCGTTTGGTGCTCGATTTTCACTTGCTGACAATTGGGACATGGAGCTACAAATTCCGCTATATCTTTCTTCATCCCATTCCACGAATAAATAGACTTAAGATCATGATACATTTTCGTTGCTCGGGGTGGACGGAAAGAACGGAACAATGAGCTTCTCTCAATATTTGGTGGCGCAGTCCTGCCACATCAGGAACACATAATCTACGTCGGCATCGGACAACTCTGTTTCCTGAGATCTCAAATGATGACTCCTCCTTCTGAGGGAGTGTATCTCTATAATGCATTAGCATGGGATCTTCGTATTGTCGCTCTTTCACTTCCATTACTAGTGACGAAGCTGCTAAATTAGAATGATAGTTTCCCTGCTACTCCGAGTCCACTACTCGAACTCCTAGGCTAGCTAACTGCTGGAGCTCACGAGCCATTTCTCTTTTCTCTGGTCGTACATCACACAAACTTCCCATAGATCTACGGCTAAGAGCATCAGCCACAATATTTGCCTTTCCGGGATGATACAGAATATCGACATCATAATCTTTTCGCAACTCCAACAATCGTCGTTGCCGCAAATTCAACTCTTTTTACTTGAAGATATACTGAAGGCTCTTATGATCTGTGTAAATATCCACATGGACACCATATAAATAATGTCTCCACATCTTTAATGCATGAATCACTACAGCCAATTCTAGATCATGAGTTGGGTAATTCTTCTCATGTTTTCGTAATTGCCTGGAAGCATACGCAATTACCTTACCATGTTGCATCAATACACAGCCTAGCCCAACGCCTGAAGCATCGCAATAAACAACATAACCTTCCAATCATGCAGACGTCGGGAGCGCGCGAGAAGTCAATCTATCTTTTAACTCTTGGAAACTACGTTCACAAGCATCTGTCCGTGAAACTTTGCTGATTTGGGTCGACTTTGTGAGTGGTGCGAGAAATAGAAGAGAAACTTTCAACAAATCTCCTGCAATAACTTTCTTAAGCCCGTTTTAAAGCTACGAACCTCCGTAGGAGTTGTGGGCCTTGGCCAAGTCTTCATGGCCTCAATCTTTTGGCTATCTACCCAAATACCATTGGCTGAAACAATGTGCCCCAGAAATGTCATTGAGTTTAACCAAAGCTCACACTTAGAAAATTTTGCAAACAACTCTCGAGTTTGAAGAACCCTAAGGACAATACGCAAATGATCCGCATGTTCTGCTTTGGATCTAGAATACACCAAGTTTTCATCGATGAATATAATCACAAATAAATCTAGGAAGGGTCTGAACACATTGTTCATCAAATCCATAAACAACTTGCCGGTGCATTAGTTAGCCCAAATGACATCACCGGAACTCAAAATGGCCATATCTTGTTTATGAAATTTGTCTTAGGGATATCTTTCTCCCTAACTCTCACTTGATGATACCGGATCTCAAATCTATCTTGGAAAACCATTTGGCACCTTGTAATTGATCAAATAAGTCATCAATCCTCGAAAGAGGATATTTATTCTTAATCGTCACCTTATTCAGTTGCCGATAATCAATGCACATTCTCAAGGAGCCATCTTTCTTTCGGACAAACAATATGGGTGCTCCCGTAGGGATGAACTAGGCTTAATAAAGCCTTTTCTCAAGCAAGTCTTTCAATTGCTCCTTCAACTCTTTCATTCTGCGGGAGCCATTCTATAAGGTGGAATAGATATAGGCCTAGTGTACGGCAACACATCAATAGAAAAATCAATCTCCCGGCTCGGGAGGAGGCTTGGAAGGCTCTTCGAGAATACATCCGGAAACTCATTTTACTCTTGCGGCGACCAAGATTTGGCGGTTCGGCTTCTACATCTTGAACCCGAACTAGATGATAAATGCAACCTTTTGTGATCATTTTCCTTGCCTTTAGATAGGAAATAAACCTACCTTTTGGTGATGCGGCATTTCCATTCTAAAACTGGTTCTCCCGAAAATTGGAATCGAAACATTTTCATTCTACAATCAACATTGGCATAGCAAGAAGCCAACCAATCCATACCCATAATAACATCAAAATCCATCATTTTTAACTCATGCAAGTCAATCATAGTATGGTGGTCACAAATCACAACTATGCAGTTTCTATATACTCGGCTAGCTATTACTGATTCACCAACGGGTGTAGACACCTCAAAAGGTTTGATCGACTCCGGTTTGACTCTAAACCGACCCGCAATATATGGAGTAACATATGACAATGTGGAGCTCGGATCTATCAAAGCATATACATCATGAGAAAATACCGATAATATACATGTGACAATATCAGGAGAAGACTCAAGATCGTGGCATCCAGCCAAAGTATAAATACGGTGCGGAGGACCGCTATATCCCAGGGGCTCTTTTATCTGCCTCTACCATGGCCGACCGGTGCATGTGAACTGGCCCTATAGGGCGTATAGATGATGAAAATCCAGCTATCGACCACGAATTGGTATGGGTCTACCTCTACCACTAAGCGAGGGCAATCACGCAAAAATGGCACAGTCGGCTACATGAATAACAAACCTCATGAACTCAATCGACGCGACCCAATGTAACTTCCCACGGGAACATCACGGCATGGGTGGCCTCGTCGACCCGAATCACCTCTGGCGAGATCTCGAAAAGCTTTGACTCGGCACCGGGATATATATATATATATCAAATCTACGGCACGAAAATCGTGGAAGCGTACTAGTTATAGATTGGCTCGAATGTCTAGAAAAGCGTTGTCAACTCCCACACACACACACTCACGGACACACACAGATATATATACTCTTGTTATATATATATATATATATACTTCTTTGTTATGTATATATATATATATATATATCGATATATATATATGAAATGTATATATCTGAAGGGACGCGATCGAGCACCTATCCATCAAATGTGGCCCTAGGCCTTTCACAAATCGGTGCACTCGGTCACTCATATCCGCTAAGAATGGAGAAGCATACCTAGCAAAGGAATTGAAGCGGAGACTATCTTGTAAAGCACTCATGCTTCCTTGCCTCCAAATTTAGGAACTTATCGTTTTCTAGCTCGGGAACACGGAGAGCAAATAATGTAGGAGAAAAAGCATCTACAAATTCTTGCCATACCGGGGGAGGTGCATTGGCTCCCCGTGAAGCCATCCAAACCATATACCAATGAATTGCAACATCCCTCAATCTATCGGATGCTAACTCCACTGATTCGGTGTCCGAAGTATGTATCAACCGAAGCATCCTCAACATACCATCAATGAAGTATGATGGTCCTGTCCGGCTTTGATCCAAAGAATTTCGGAGGGTTCAACGATGCCCTATCACCTTGCCCTATACTTTGTTGTTAGCAGAACAACCAATTGAGTAAGCGGCGAATGGCCTCTTTTACAATGCATCCGGTGGAGGAACGTGAGGTCTTTGGTGGAGGCCGAGATTGAGCACGATACGGGACTCACTTTCCTCTACTACCGGTGGCGGTGCTCTTCCAGCCCATTTTTCTGCCACCTTTTTGCCCTTTTGGGCTGCCGTAGCCTTTCTCTTTACAGGCATTTCTGAAATACATAGCACACGGTTAAAGAACAAGAAGTTCTTATATCATAGCTCTATCACACGATTCTTATAAAGAAAGAAGGTCATTCATTCCTAAAATGCCCGCAGCTTCTTGTTTATAACGCAACACACTCATAACTAAGATTCTACTGGACACGGCTCGTAGACAAACCCTAGGATAGTACTGCTCTGATACCACTTTTGTCACGACCCAATTGGAGGGCCGCGATGGGCACCCGGTGCTAACCCACCCGGGCACCTCTTAACATACTTTCACATTATATCTAAGTGAGCCACATAGCTAAATCATACTTTTCATTCATCAATCATACTAATCCCATTAGGCGTCAATTCATTTACATCATCATTAACATCTATGCCCATATCAATGAATTCTCGGCTAACAAAATGATACCCAAAATATAGGCCAACAAGGCCAAACACATCTAACCATATACACATGTTAGAACCCGTATTTTTGTACATTGGAATAATCTGGATTTAATTATGAAAAGTTAAGGACAAAACTATTCCGGGATGCAAGGTCGGGATTTTTGACCTTCGATTTTATTTTGAGATATAAGTTGTGCATGAATTTGTTGGTATGGAACAATTAGGAAAATTTGGAACCAAAAGTGATAAAATTGGAAGTTGAAAAATCATCCATTTTCCATAGTTGGCCATGTGAGTGGATTGAGGCCCCCACACCATTTTTGTGTCATCTTTTAATTGGAACAACTCATTAATGTGGGCCAAGAGTTTGTACTCTTCATAAAGGGATTAAAAGATGACCACTAGTCATCTTTAGCTCATTTTAACACTTGCAAAAAAAAAAAAAAAAGTTAAAGCCCTCTCCATTGAAGGAGGCTCTCGGCCGTATTTTGAAAATACACTCCCATTTTTAGCTCTCCTAAAAATGAAGAAAGAAAGGTAAGTTTTGATCTTGTTTTTGTGTTATGAAGGTTGTATGCTTGTTGTAGTATGTTATAATGGAGGAAAATCAAGAAATATGGAATGTTGGAAGTGAATTGTGTAAGTGGTGCTTGAGCCGTGTGGGTATGGGTGTGTTGTGTTGTGTTGTGTTGTGTTGAGACTATGAATTAATGCCTAGTTAATTTATTATGAGCATTGTAAGGTGAAGAACGATTGAGAATCATCCATATATGTATATGTGTAGTGTTGGTCGAAATGGGTCATATTATATGACAATGAACGAATGAATATCGCTTAATGTTTTAATCGTCGTCGCTATGAATTTTATGTTGGAAATGAATGTTTATTGACTCAAATTGATGTTGTAAATGTTGCGGACTGATTTGGAGGTTGTTGTATATTTAATGTAAACTATATATTGACGAGAATAGCATGGTTAGAGTGTGAATTGTGGATACAAATCATGAATTGAAAATAAGGAATGGGTTAAAGTGAGGTTCTCGGTTTGGGGCTGAATTCGGCCATGTTGGAGAAAAATTAGGGTTGTTGAAAATGTTGTATGAATTGCTTAGAAGGTCTTTAAATATTGTTGGTATGGGCTCGGGTTAGTATGTGAATGTATAAACGTCAATGTTGGCTTGAATGCAAGTCGTCGAAGTGAATTTATGAAAGTTGTTGAATGATGGAAAGAGAGCTATTATTGTTGTTTTGCCTTTTGGATTGATTATTAATGTTGCTAGGTTGGTTGTTGTTGTTGTTGTTGATTGATATGGCTGAGTTAAATTCTCGGGGTGGCCTATTTACAGGGGAAATCTGCCCAATTTACCGTAAATTAAGGACGAAATTGGAATTTAATGGCCAAAAAGTCTTTAGCTAATATTTGGCATTTTATGGCTTGTTTATAGATTGTGGGCAGCCCGAATCGTAGGTTGGACTTGTCTTGAGTTGGATCATTTTGGAGAGCGTTTGAGGTATGCAAAGTAACCTTTTCTTTTGGCATGCCTTAGTTAAAATAGGCTATGATACGAGCCTTTAGGAATCTCTATTCTCGAAATCCGAGCCTGTCTATGATTCGCATGTGTTTCCTTGGTATTCTTGTGCTAATATGCCATAACATTGATCCTTATATCCTTGGAATTCATAATTGGTAAAGATTTCATGAAAGCTGATTTTTGGTTTTAAAGCTTATTCTTTAGCGATTCCAAGAGTTCAAACGCCCATAACTTTCACAGAAAAGCTCGGATTGCTTTGAAATTTTCGTAGGAGTTTGTATGATGTAGGATGAGTATGTTTTCCATAGGCGGGCCCAGCTCGGGTGTTATATCCGGCATTTTTGCGCATTTGGAGAAACTTTGGAAGGTTCGGAATAATTTTTGTTTGTAAGAAATAAGGCTCCATTTGGATATAATTGTGATTTGTAAGAAGAAGGCCATGCTTTGACTTTATGTGGGGTGTATGTTGCTATTTGTGGAAAATATTGATACGAGAGTATTGGAGGAAGCCTAAGGGCAAAGTTGGAATTTTGAAAATTTGTTTCGGAAAATTTTGAAAGATGATCTATAAGGAATTGGGCTTGAAAAATAATAAGAAAAATAAGGCCCAAATATGGGGGCTTAGCCGGCCACAATTAATGGCCCAAAACATGGATTTTTAATTAATCCATGTGATGGAATTAACATGGGAACTATATTATATCATGAGGCCTCTAGAATTCCCAAGAAATCAAAAGAAAAATCAAGAAGAGAAAGAAAGAGGCCTTCGGCCAAAGGAGAAAAGAGAGAGAAAGAAAAAAATTTGGAGCCTCATCCTTGCCTTAAAAAGTCTTGTTCTCTTTGAAGTTACAACAAGTTCAGGCGGCTCTACAACTTAGCAAAGTTGGGTTGGAGAAAGAGTTTTGGTTGTGGAAGATTGAAATTTCAAGAAAAGGTAAGATTTTTATGTTTTATGTTATGGAATGAATTTATGTGTTATAATGATTTGAATTGGATAAGAAATATGGAAGCATGAGGATATATGGTGTATGGCGTGTGCATGGGTAAAGCCATGCATGGCCGTAAGTTTTAAAGGAGGAGGAAGAGTAAGAATTTCATGTTTCTCTTCATGTTGTAGGCAATTTATAAATGTTGTGATGAATAAAAATGAATGAAAATCATGGGATTGGGGTGTGTATGTGTGCCGTGTGTATATACATATATGTGTGTGGCCGTGTGGTATTATATGTGTAGAGAAATTAGTTGAATTTATTTAGTATGTAAATTATGTTATTATGACATTGCGAAATGAATAGAAGACAAATGGTTTTGGTTGGAATGGGAAAAGAATGGAAGTTGGCCGTGTGGTATGGAGGATTTGAGATAGGTATGAATTATTTTGTTTGGTATGTTAATTGTGTTGTAATAATGCTTATAATATGAATAAAGGATCATTGGTTTGAGTTGGTATTAATTTGAAAGTATGAAGTCGAAATATGAATCGTTGCATTTTGTTGGAAAGTAGGTTAATGGTAATATATTGTGATTTGCAATGATCGTAGGGTTGTTGTTGGCTTGTTGTTGATTATTCTGAACCGAGTTGAAGCTCGGGGGGTGTCCTATTTATAGAAGTGTTGCCGAAATTGAGTCGGTAGCCAAGTATAATCAAGATTGAAATGTTAACTTTCATGAATAGTAATTTAGTAAAGATGACCATTTGCAGATTTCTGACGAAACGGGAACTAAGATTTGACGAGCGTGAGACGCAATCCCGGAGTATGTAAAGCTTACCTATCTCTCGTACGGCATGTCTTAGACCTACTAGGCCGAGGGCGGGACCTCGAAATGATTCTGCTCTAGAAATCTGTTTTTGGTTTTGGTTACTATTCATTCGGCGTAATTGACTCATAATGGCCACCTTGGGACATAAGAGTATATAAGCCTTTGTACCTTCGTAAATGGCCCCGAATCACTTGAGAAACTCCCACGAATAACTTTATGGAGCCTAGTATGTGTGATCTATGTCGCCGCCTCGACTCGACTCGAGGCGGGCCCGTAATCCCAATATACCTTAGTTGACTTACTAGAACCTCTTTTTGAACAGGCTTTGGTAAAGAATCTTCGAAGGTGAAATGGTTCATTATGAAATAATGTTTGGAACCCTATGAAATACTATGCTACGTTTTGGAACTATACGTACCACTTTGGAAACATGTCGTGAAATAAATTTCCATGCTTGATTAATTATTTGACTATTTTGGTTAACGAATTGACTTATAAAGTAATCAAGTTTTGAAAAAACTATTTTGACATACTAATGGCATTGTTTGCTCACGACTCCGCTCTCGTGCCTTATTACGACTTCGTTCATAGGTTCCGGGCCGGTTTTGTGATCGTCGTCCTATGACATATTCGGAAGTATGATGTGTTACGGTTTCCGTGACCTCGCCATAGGGCCGGTTACCGTTTTGGAGTTATGATGTGATATGGCCTTTGTTATGTTTGATGATGTGTGTGATATTGTGATTTGTTCGGAGAGGTACGGAGATTTGAAAACTTCCGGAGTATGATGTGTTGTGGCACCAGCGTCAGGGGGTGACCACGTCCCGAGCCTTATGCATGATTTCTATTTGCATTTCGTATATCTGCATCTCGCACAGGTTTGATCTGTTAGGTTCGTATCTGTGATTGTATTTCCCTGACACCAGTTATGCTTTGGATTACTGTATTTTCCGCTTTACATACTCAGTACTTGTTCCGTACGCCCTTTTTGTCCTTCGGGGGGCTGCGTTTCATGCCGCGCGGTACGGGTGCTCCGCGACACGCGCGCCAGCTTAGGATCCTTGTCTTTGTTTGGGAGGCTCCTTTGATCCGGAGCTTATACTCTTGGTATATTCCTTTTCTTCTTGTATATTAAGTACATTTGAGACTATGCGGGTACGGCGGGGCCACTGTCCCGTCATATGTTTGTATGTTACGATATGTATGTAGGGCACTGTAGTCATGTTTGTGGGTCGTGGGTCCGGTCTGTTTGTAAATGGTCCCGACAGTATATGTATATGATTACGATTCGCGTCCTTCGGCGGCCCCGTATGATACTATGGCCGATATGGCCTTGTTGTATGAGTGTGTCGGGGCGATGTCCATTCCGCCACCTTTGACTTTGATATGATGTTTTGACACGGGCGACCGCCTGGAACTTGCCATTTGTATGATATCGCTTCGATTATCGATACAGTATGTCTATTAAATGCGAATATGTTACGATGTGATATTTTAGTTCGTACGTCTGTTCGGGTGCCTAGGTAGGGCACCGTCCGGCCACGGGTAATTTGGGTCGTGACATCGGGTCTACACCCGTCCGTGGGTCCCGCGATGCCCCTTTTGTAATTTAGATAATTTTTGAAAGAAGGTGTTGTAATGATTATTCCGATTTCAAATATGACTATTTTACTTATCTCTTGGTATATTTGCGAGATTTCGAAAGAGAACTTTTGACTACCGCTCGATTACTATAAAATAGATACTTTAACTACTTCATTGAGTTTGATAATACATTTTGACACATAAGAACGTACTCAGAAGGTTGTAACTTGGTATACTAATTCCGATAAATCTGAAACTTGTTTTTTTTTCACTTTCCGACGTTAGTAAATATATTCGGTCATCGGATTGTGGAAGGTAACTTAATTATTTAGTTGCTTTATGCATGTGATTTTGATACTGAGATTGTGATTTACGAAGTTTAGTTTGATATGCTTTCGAGTGATATTCGGAAAAAAATTTGATTTGACTATTTCCTTGGGTTGGAAATAATGGTACGCTTTGGTTATTCTATTGGGTTTGTAATAATGATTTGTATGCGTCATGTGATATCATGTTGGGTATTTGGCGCGGTATGGTATGTTATGTTATGTGATATAGCAGTGGGTATTTGGCGCGGTATATTCTATGATATTGCATTGGGTATTTAGCCGCGGTATGTTATGCGATATTGCGGCAGGTATTTGGCCGCGGTATGTTATGTGATGTGATAGTGCCGGCGGATTTTGACGCGGTATGTGGTGTGACAGAGTCCATGCATAATTCATGTTCTTGAGAAAAATGTTATTAATAAGTAAACGTTTTGGTATTTTTGGATATGTACTTACTTTCTGTGTACTTCCGCTTCGATTATGACTCGGTTGATATATTGTATATTTCTACTTTGCATACTCGGTACATATTCGTCGACCCCCTTTCGTCGGGGGGCGCGTTTCATGCCCGCGAAGTACGGATTTTGGTGATCCGTAGGCCTAGGATTTTCATCGGCGGTCTTGGAGTGCTCCTTATTCCGGAGCCTACCTTTTGGTACATACTCGTCCGTGGTGTATATATTTGTTTGCTCGGGGGTACGGCCACTGTCCCGTCATATGATTACGTATGTCGTTTAGAGGTCTGTGGACATGTTTGTGGGTTATGGCCATTCTGTACAGTTGTGTTTGTATATGTTGTGTTTGGGGCGATCCCATTCGCCGTGGCGGCCTTGTCGGCCCGCATATGTATATGTGTTGTTTTGTTGGCCCTGTGTGGCCTTTGTTGGTATTTTCTGCGTGCAGGGTTATTTTGGATAGTCGAGTAAAACAAAGGAAACTCTGCAGAAATTTTAAAATTATATAAATTTGGAACACGACCGCATCGTCTTATTATATACTTGGATGCGTTTGATATACCTTGTGATAGCGTCTGATAGGTGTGTTTGGGTGCCCAGATCGGGCACTAGTCACGGCCTATGGGGTTGGGTCGTGACAACACATGTCTACGAACCTCTACGAAGAGTATGTCATATCATATAGCGGACGGGACCACTGCGTGCCCAAATATGTACACAAAAAAGAATCTATACTAAAAGGCTTGTGGCTCCGAAAAAATGGAGCTCCGCTATGTAGTCCCACGAGAAATGAAGCTATGAATCAAAGTGTCTCCCTGGCCACCTGCGGGCATGACGCAGCGTCCACAAACAAAAGGACGTCAGTACGAAGAATGTATTGAGTATGTAAAGCATGATCAACATCAATATGAAAGCATAATAGACAACATATGAAATAGCGTAGGATGGGAGATAATAGTATCATCATCATAACACTTACTTGCTTTTCATAGGGACATTCGATTTCTATTGTGTATCCGTGTACATACATCCATATCCGTATCCATATACGTATCCGTACTCACTTACCTTCCACATCCATATTCGTATTCGCAATCATATTTCCATTCATACTCATATTCATATCATAAACATATCACATATATTGCATATACTTAGCATAGTTGTATTGCATACTTAGCATAGTCGTACTCATATTGATATCATATACATACATTTACATAGCATACCCGACCACGAAGGTTCGGTGTTTCACATACACAGCCCTACGAGGCTCGATTCATTAAATACACAGCCTACCAAGGCTCGGGTTTATCCGTACTGCCCCTTGTAGTGGTGCGCGCGCATTACATATATACATATTTACTATATTCTACCTGGCCATATAAGCTCGGGGTTTCATAATAGCCATACATAGGCACATATACATATAAGCTCATAAGCATCTTTAGCATCATTACTATCGTCGTTCATTACATCTATCCATAGAGGATTACTTGTCATATAAGGAATTTAGTACAATCATAACATATCGAGAATTATGAGCTTGATAGCTTTTAGAGATCGAATCATTTGAAGAATATCATAGACTCATAGAAGAATAGATAATTGGCCAAAGAACCATGCCTTATGAAAGAAGGGTTAACCTTACATACCTTTCTGCTCAACTATTCTATCACTTGCACGTGCTTGATACTCACGTTTCTACCTTCATTAGAGTTATGCTATCATTAGGAAATTGATGACTTAGCATACATGACTAAAGCTAGAGAAAATTGGACAGCATCTTCTTTATTTATACGACTACCCCATATCATATGTCAACTCCCAAACATCATTAATAACATTCACAACATCATCACAATAGCCTTTATTCACCTACATTATCCTTACTTCTCAAGTCACTTCCAATTATCCATATTCATGGTCATATCACACGATTACGTTCATTAATATACAATGTCGATTCCATGTTCTCAATATCATTTATAACATGATTATAATCATAATGTATCAAGAATCATAACTCAATCCAAACATTTACTCAAAAGTGACACTATTCTCACATTCATGACGCATTTCTATATCCTTTTGCAATCCAAGTGTTTCAACTTTCAAATGCCTTAAACAACATGGAAATATCATAAAACTTACCTTAGATAGTGCAGTAATGAACCTTAGGTGCAAACACCTCACTTGAGCAAAACACTAGTTTCACCTTCACTTAGATTCTTGTCTTGGATGAACTTTAATAGGTTTCTTATACTTGATTCACTTGGTTTGATGGAGTTGAACACTAATTTCCTTGAAATCTTGTGGGAGAAGTGTAGAGAGATGTCTGAGAGAAGGGGTGTGAAGAGGAAATGAAATGAAATAAGACTTGGATCCCTTATTAATGCACAAAATCTGACCCGACCGGTTTCTACGGACCAACATACGGTCCGCCATTTACTCTTGACCGTATGTCTGGCCATAGATTTGGTCCAGAGAGGGGTGACATTCTGGGCTGATTAAACGGCTGAACATACAGTTCGTATGTTTTATACGGCCAGTATGTTTGGCCGTATAATGCCCAGTCATTCCGAACTTGTTCTCGTCATTTCCGTTTGATCTCCAATGCTTATGGAACCTTCTTGATACTTGTTTATCACCTCATTAACAATATAAGGGACATTATAACTCTTTTCCAAAGCATCATTAAATCATTATCAACTTGTTACTCATAAATCTCTTTCGATACTTATCGTATGCCTTGCCTTCTCTTGGCAACTTTCTCATCTAGCATTGAATATCTTTGAAATCTTACTTAGGGTCATCAAATGTCATTCTTTACTTATTGAAACACCATATACTTCGTGCTCTTCGTTAGTTTATTCACTGTGCATCAACGAAAAATTTTCTGTGGTGTAACAGTATGAATTGCTATTATTCTATCATTGTGTTCTTAATAACTCCATATGATTATTAAGAATCAGTCCGTAATCAATGAAAACCCGTATCTTGTATTCCATGGGTTCTTGCATGCATGTTTTAGCTAAAACGATTTTTTCATGAATATCCTACATGTCTACAAGTTTATGTTTTAGCTAAAACGATTTTTTCATGAATATCCTACATGTCTACAAGTTTTCATGCAACTATATTATATAATTACTTTCATGTTATGATACAAGATACATAAATCCTAAATACAAGTTATTTCATGAAACCACGTTTACAAGTTATTTCATGATATCCATGTACAAACAAGTTATATTCATCAAAACCATGGGCAGCAAGTGCCCTTGTTTTAAATGTTCATGTTTTTGGGAGTTGCATTAATTACCGTGAAGGCTTCAAATAGCACTTTTGAAATTATGTAGCCACCGTAGGATGAGGATTGCTCCACCCATGCTTAGGACGATCTCTCATAATATTTGGATCCTTTCATAATATTATTAAATCTCATGTCCACGGCAAGGTATGAGTGTTCTGCGGTAGGACGCAAGTACCCGGACCATGTTGTCCGTTATATTCTCTTCTCCCTACTCACGATACTTTACGCATGATATATAGGTATATGTACTCATGTTCATGATCATGTTTTCAGTTTCCGTTCTTATCATGTTATTCCATGTCCCATGTTATTTCTTCAGTTGCTTTACATACCAGTACATTCAATGTGCTGACGTCCCCTTTTATTTGCTCGGAGGCCTGCATTTCACGATGCAGGTACTAATCTACATGATGACACATCTGCTCAGTAGGACAACATTCGTATCAGCTTATTAGTGAGCCCCATCTCATTCGGGGTTTAGTCAACTCTTTATTTTATGATTAGATATGCATCTAAGGTATGCTGGGGGCCTTGTCCCAGCGAGTATGTTTTCCATGTTCAGACTTATGTTAGAGGTTTCATAGACTAGACAAGTCAGTTATGTCATGTCGCACTTTCGGAGTCGTATAGCCATTTTGGCTCATTCATGTTATTATTCACTTTTCATGTTTAAACAAGTGTTTTGATTAAGTATTATGACTTATTGCATTTTATAAAGGCTCATCATGCATTCACATTAAATTCCGCTCATGTTATGCCTCATGATGATTCAGTAAGCCATGTGGTTCGCTCGGTCACATGCAGTAGGGCACCGAGTGTCGTGTTTCGCCCAGGCCATGGTTCGGGGTGTGACATAACTTTTATGCCTTAACCTCCGTAAAAGCGAACCGTAACAGATGACGACTCTCTTTGGGGATTTTCTAGGTTCTAACCATAAGGGTTTCAATATAATGTGATTTTTAGCTTGTACTTTTTGTTTATGTGTTGAAATTCTGCAATTATAACTGTCATTCATTTCATATCATAAACTCTGCCACCTCTGGCAAAAAGCATGGTTTCAAAGGAAAAACCGAAACACCCTTTCTTTGGAACGCGTCGAACGTTAAGTTGGTGTAAGGTTACCCAACGGCCGACAACGGTTCACCTCGAGTAGTCCGCTCGAGTCGAAGGTCAATGCGAAAAAATTCACTCTTGCATATGCCTAGCTTAGAGCTAAGCCAAATCTAAATATGAAGTAGACTGGGTGGTTTGGATATTTTAGACGTATCCAAATCCGATAGTGAAATTACCCTGTATCAAGTACGGTCTATGACCCGAAAAACACCGCATCTCATATTACGTGCTATTTGGAAATATGTAATGTGTCTATAAATGAAAGCCTAGTAGGGGTGGAATTAACTTTGGTTTCTATTTTGCAAATATCGATCAGTTTAAGTTTTGATATGGTCCTAACTACACCTGAGTTGCTGCGGATTTAGCGGGGCCAAATGCCCCCGGAGGAGAAAAAGGGAATTTCATGTCACTTAGGAAACTTGACATCCATTATGACTATGACGGGTTGCAAAGAATTGATAGAAGTGATCATCGAGTTTTGGGATAGAGACAGGATGATTTCAGATTCGGTGATGACATCGAATAACGCCAACCCTAGAAGAGTTTAGGGATGTATTGACTAGCGTAGGCTCGGGGCTAAATGTCACGACCCAGCTGATGAACCGCGATGAGTGCCTAACCTCTATTGACCAAGCACCCCTATACTCATACCTGAACATCACTGAATAACTGGGTGGCCCATATGACTTATAACTGAACCATGCTTACTCATACAAAAACAACATCAAGAACTATTAAATGTCTACGGATATATATATACTGAAAAGAACAGTGCAAGCCGACTAGGCCGCTACATATGCTGTACACAAAAGAATGGGAGCCGACAAGGTTACATCACATACTAACTATCACCCCGTCTACGGACCTCTAAGTAGAAAGCGCAGAAAGGATGGGACGGGGCCCCGCCATACCCATATATGCGTATATATATATATATATATATATATATATATATATCTCAAAGTAGCATACCAAAATAGGCTAACGACTCCGGATTAGGGAGCGCACTAGCGACTCGAGTAGACGTCTGCGAGCTAGACCGACGGTGCATCACACCAACTTGCGGGCGGGCATGAACGCAGCCCCTCGAGCAATAGGGGAGTTAGTACGAATAATGTACCAAATATGTAAGGCATAAGAACATCAAGTACATAAGAATCATAAGAGACATCTAGAATATGAAAGCTAATCTCAATATCAGAATGCATCTGTGGCTGAACATCCAGAAACATCTGTATAACTCTGTATAACATGAAAGTGCCTCGAAAGGCGTACGATATGCATAGGTCATAATATAACTGCTAGTATTGTGGAATGTACAGCCCGATCCATATACCATATGTTAGTGCTGAGGAACGTACGGCCCGATCCATATACCATATGTTAGTGCCGAGGAATGTACGACCCGATCCATATATCATCATTATCATCACTGTGCACTAGCTGATCATGTGGTAATGCATATATAATGCCTATCCCTTTCCCCATACCCCATATACATATAATATAGGCTCATATAACGCCTTCTGGTCAAGGGTCAATATGCATATGTATAATGAATGCAATGCATAGGTATAATGAGTAACTAGAACTCTCGAAGTGACATAAGGTCGTACTACCTCCGATAGATATCTTTTAAGCTAACATAATGAATATATGAAATCTCAGGACCCAAGAACAGAAGGAACAATCATAACAAGGAGTATAGGATCACCAAAGACTGAGGTACTCCGAGTGCTTCTAAGAGTAGAGTAATATGGAAGCTCGTTTACACGTTTGTTTGCTTATATCATAAGATCATGCCAAAATGAAAGAAAGGATAGCCTTAACATACCTTATTCTCTTTTCAAGCTAGCTATGCTACTATCTCGAGCTTGACAAATCTACACACAAGACCAAGTACCAATTATTAGACTAGAACATACTCATATACCAACCTTAATCTAGTTTACAACTTTATGCAATTCGGGCAGCATCTCCTTTGTAAACTTAGTAATCCTTCAATTCTAATTCAACCCAACCATCAACAATAACATCAAAAATAACAATATCAATTCCTACATATCAAAATGTAATCAATTCTACTCCAAATTCTCTCCCAAAATAGCCCCTTATCTCAACTTGACCCTTATATAACTTACTACTTTCATAACTATGTTTCCTTACTTAAAACCACTAAAATTCTTGGTACTTAACTCAAACACAAATGTAGGAATCATAAACATACCTTGAGGGGATTAGAATACCAAGAGTCAACTTCAACTCCAACTTTCAAGCTTCACAACTTTAATGAAACCCTAAGAACAACCTTCTCCTTCACTAGCTCCGGTTTTACGAGGCTCGGATCTTGCTAGAATTCCTCCAATATGGTGGAAATTGTAAAGGGGAAATATTTTAGGGTTTGCTGTGGTTTGGAAGTGAGAAAATGAGGAATAAAGTCATAGGGTTACATATCTATAGATGGATCAAGAAAATTTTAGCGAGGCAGGTTGACGGCACGTCGACGGCCCGTCAACATGTCGACGTTCCGTCGACTTGCACCATCCATTTCCCACCTAAGATTCAGAGATGGAGGTGTGTCGACAGTGTAGAGTGACGCCATCAAAGAGGACTGGTTTCCTGCCAGTTCCCTGAGTCAGTCCAACTCGCGTCAATTCGGTTCGTTTAGCTTCTAATCCTATCGTATTACAAAGAACGCATACTTGTACTTTGGTATACGTGAGGCAAGGCACTTAATATCTCAAAAACTTGGGCACGAATCTCCATACTAAGGGTATAAACCACCAATAAGGCAAAGACTTTCTTGCGACGAGAACGAGAGGTGTAACATTCTCCTACCCTTAGAAGCATTCGTCCTTAAATGTCCATACAAGTCATGGGCTATAAAAATTTCGGCAGGGCCTCCCCGGTAAATATTCCCATCCCACATGTACACAGCAACCCAAAATAATGCCACACAGGGCTACATGCTAAAATATACAACACCATAGCCTCACATGACCAATCACAATAACTATAAATGAAACCAATACCTGGGGGAGATGATGCCTCAGACTGAACCTCCTGAGATGACGGAAACAAATACAGGTAGTTAGCCTTTATTTCCTTTTCAGCTTCCTAATAAATTTCTTCAACATTATTATTTCTCCATAGAACTTTAACGGAAGCCACATCCTTGGTTCACAATCGACGAACTTGTCTATCCAATATAGCCACAAGGATCTTCTCATATGATAATTGCTCAGTCACCTGGATATCATCTACTGGTACAATTCTCGAGGGATCTCCTATACACTTATAGAACATGGACACACGAAATACTGGGTGCACAGACTCTAGATCAGAAGGTAGCTCTATCTCATATGCCACCTTACCCACTGTACAAATGATTCTATATGGCCCAATGTATCAAGGGCTCAACTTACCCTTCTTGCCAAATCTCATCACTCCCTTCATAGGTGAGATCTTCAGGAATACCCAATCGCCTAATTCAAACTCTAACTCATGCCGCCGGTTATCTGCATAGGATTTCTATCGACTCTGCGCCGCTAATAACCTTTGTTGAATCCCTTTCACTTTGTCAACTGCTTGTTGTATTAAATCCGGGCTTGCTAGCTGATTTTCTCCAACATCAAACCATCCTATGGGTGATCTACATCTTCGCCCGTATAAAGCCTCATAAGGAGCCATCTGAATGCTAGAATGGTAACTGTTATTATATGTAAACTCAATAAGAGGCAAATGATCGTCCCAGCTACCTCGAAAGTCAATCACATAAGCTCTCAGCATGTCCTCAAGTGTCTGTATAGTACGCTCCTCTTGTCCATCTATCTGTGGATGAAATGCAGTACTAAGACTCACCGGAGTCCCCAATCCATTCTGAAAAGATCTCCAGAAGTTTTCTGTGAACTGCGCCCCTCAATCTGAAATGATGGATGTAGGAACACCATGAAGTCGTACAATCTCCTTAAGATAGAGCTTTGCATAATCTTTAGCTGAATAAGTAGTTTTGACAGGTGTCACCCCCCTTTTTCCACACAAAAAATGTGATTTATTTATGTTAAGTTCAAAAGGGTTTTCAAATCGAAAGTGACAAAAAATTGTGTTTCAAAAGGGATTATTTCTGAAATAATAAGAGTGGTCACTTGACAATGGATTTTGGTGTGTCAAATCACCTTAAAATAGTAATCCCTTTTAAGAACAGGTTTGACTCCAAAACTGAATAGCGACAAAGATTCCAGTTAAGGAATTCTATTGACCGAAGGGAAGGTGCGAGGCATCCCTCGAATCCCGTGATTTTGGCACAGTCGCTTTAATTAACTCGTATTGGCTTAAATAGAAACTCAAAAAGGTAACTTCAACAAACAAGCACGCGCACCAAGAAAAGTTTGAAAATAAAGTCCGAATTATTACAACCCGAAATAAAAGAAAAATATGCGAGAAAATAAACCTGAACTACGCCATGATAAACTATACTAAGATATCCCCGACATCCCGGGGTCTTCTCCGCGAATGGCCTCCATTTTTTTTTTTTTTTTTTTACATTTTTGTTTTCTTCCGGGACATCCCATCCGGGAATGAATACATGATATTGACAGCAAATAAAGGAAAAACATAAGCAATTAATAAACCTATAATTTGCCTACCCAATAGGTCAACGAACATAACATATTTCTACTTGTGAATCAATTATGCAAATCAATTACGTAATACTCCAATATAATGTAGCCCAATTTAACCTTATCTTGAACCCAAACATTTTTTCTATGATGAACTGGCGAATCAAAACAAATACATACATATCCTTATGAAAATAAACCAGCAGACCATATTCACGATAGATAAATCTCAACCAACTTGATCAAAAATAGCACAAAAATTAAAATTACTTGGAACGAATATATTAGAGAAAAGAGATGGACCTTTCGTATAAGCTAAATTTCCCTTCCTATTAATCCAAGAACGTCAATATGGATCCGACAGATTGATAACCAAAACTTAAACCTCAAACAGAGACCTCGATAGAAAACTAACCCAAAACCGTACTTCGTTATTCCATTTTTTTTTTCATTCAGATCTGAAACTCAAAAACCCCAAAAAGTGAAGAGGTGGTGTTCGGATGTTTGTTTGGTGGTTACAGTGAAAATAGGGTGGTTTGTGACGGGTTTAAGGATATAGGGGATGTTTAGTCGCTGTTTTCAGGTTGCAAAAATAGGGATGTTTTCAGTTGGGGTTTGGGATGGTGAAATGGAGGTGATGCGGTGGTGATTATGGGATAGGGAAGATGGTGGTTTTAAGAAAAGATGAAGGTGACAATCGTGGAGATGGAGGTTTTGGGTGGTGGCGTGAAGTAGGCGATGATGATCCGGTGGAAAAGAATAAAATGGGGAAGATGATGAGTGTTTTTTTTTTCTTTTTTCCTGTTTGATCGTACTTTCTCCCTATCTATTTTTTCTCTATCTGTGTCCGTTTCTTTCTCTAAAATTGATTCCCCCCCCCCCTCCCCCCCCCCCTGTGTGTGATGATGTGTGCGTATATATATGGAGTGTGCTCTGTTGGGTGTAATCTTGGAAAGCAAGATAAAACCCCAAAATTCTAAAAGGTGGACCCCTCAAAAATGATGATGAGAAAAGATGCCAAAGTTTGTTATGAGAAAATGCCAAAATCAAAAGGGATGAGGTGGCAATCTTTATCCGTCACCTTGTTTTCTTTTTTTTATTATTTTTTTTTATTTTAAGAAAGCTCAAATCTAGAAAAATATCCTTCTTTTTCATCTTTTTTATTTATCTTTTATTTAAATGCAAAAATAAGATATACTTAATAATTATTCCTAGATAGAGAAAATTTTACTATTTAAGAGAAAATAACTAGCTAAACAAAATTATATCCTAAAAAAAATATTTTTGTAATTTTTCATTCTTTTGAACACAAAACTTATACTCTAAAAATAGTAAATATTTTTTTCTTTTTGATTTTCGCAAAATAAACCTACTAAATAAAGATAGAATAAAACCGCCACATCAAAATTAAAATTAAAAGAAATATTTAGACACGATAAGGTGAAACACTCTGGGAGGGTCAAAAATTACGTGTCTACAGCCTATCCCTCTTTGGTTGGGGACGCGAAGAGTTCTTAGACAAAGACGTAGACAATGAGACAAATTTGGACTCGACCATTATTTGAAGGAAGAAAAAGGAATGGAACAAAAATGTGACCGAGCCCTGGTCTTGAGCATCCTACATATCCCGGGTAATAAGGGATTCAGGTCTTGTTTAGTTCAAGAGTATGAAGGGTGATAGAACATACTAAGCTGGAGAGTCGAGTGAGGTCTTGTCGAGGTTCCGGTCCGCGGCTCCTGTTATTACATCAAAATGAAAAATAAAAGTTAAAAAGAAAATACAAGTACAAGATCCTATCTATGCAGCTTCTCTTGAATGTTGACTTGAATCTTCATGCTTTTTTCTGAAATTAAAATTTAAAGTCATCCCTATTCTCCAGGCGGGGCTCCTGCTACTTCTGACTGAACTTGAAAACATACCATGTTTTTCAGGCGGGCTCCTAAACTTGAAATTTGAAGATGTCCCTATTCTCCAGGTAGGCTCCTGACTTGCTTCCCATTCTTCAGGCGGGTCCTGACTTACTTTCATTCTTTAGGTGGGCCCTAACTTGCTTCCGTTCTTCAGGTGGGTCCTGTAAATTATCAAAGACAAACAACACGAACAAAATTTTTCTGTCCCAGTTTGCACCAGGAAATTTTTGTGAGTGTTAGCAAAATCATAAACTATATGTAATGTAATTCAAAGATGAAAGTAAAATCAAATGTACTAACTAGGAAGTGCGTTTCCCAGGGGTGAATCTGAAAACTCAAACTAGGAAGTGTGTCTCCCAAAAATAATGAATCCAACTAGGAAGTGCGTCTCCTAAAAGCTAAACGTGAAATACCCAGACTAAGAAGTGTGTCTCTTAAAGGTTAAATTGAAATATTCTGACTAGGAAATGTGTCTCCTAGGTGCTATGGTTTAAATTAGGAAGTGCGTCTCCTAAAAGCAAAACCTGAAAGACCCTGACTAATAAGGGCATCTCCTAGGGGTTAAACTAAAATACTCTGACTAGGAAGTGCTTCTCCTAGGTGTAATGGTTCGAATTAGGAAGTGCGTCTCCTAAAAGCAAAACCTGAAAGACCCCGACTAATAAGTGCGTCTCTTAAGGGTTAAACTGAAAGACTCGACTAGGAAGTGCGTCTCTTAGGGGTTAAACTGAAAGACTCGACTAGGAAGTGCGTCTCCTAGGAGTAGAAGTTTGCATTAGGAAGTGCGTCTCCTAAAGTCAAAAACTAGAAAGACCCAGACTAAGAAGTGCATCTCTTAGGGGTTAAACTGAAAAACTCGACTAGGAAGTGCGTCTCCTAGGAGTAAAGGTTTGCATTAGGAAGTGCGTCTCCTAAAGTCAAAAACCAGGAAGACCCAGACTAAGAAGTGCGTCTCTTAGGGGTTAAACCGAAAGACTCGACTAGGAAGTGTGTCTCCTAGGAGTAAAGGTTTGCATTAGGAAGTGCGACTCCTAAAGTCAAAAACCAGGAAGGCCCAGACTAAGAAGTGCATCTCTTAGGGTTTAAACTGAAAGACTCGACTAGGAAGTATGTCTCCTAGGAGTAAAGGTTTGCATTAGGAAGTGCGTCTCCTAAAGTAAAAAACTAGAAAGATCCAAACTAGGAAGTACGTTTCCTATGATTTATAGTTCAAGTTATGAAGTGCGTCTCCTAAACGTAAAAAAACTGATAGACCGAGACTATGAAGTGTATCTCTTAGGGGTTAAACTGAAAGACTCGACTAGGAAGTGCGTCTCCTAGGAGTAAAGGTTTGCATTAGGAAGTGTGTCTCTTAGGGGTTAGACCAAGACTAAGAAGTGCGTCTCCTAAACGTAAAAAACAGGAAGACCAAGACTAAGAAGTGTGTCTCTTAGGGTTTAG
This sequence comes from Lycium ferocissimum, assembly GCF_029784015.1. Classification (NCBI taxonomy): domain Eukaryota; kingdom Viridiplantae; phylum Streptophyta; class Magnoliopsida; order Solanales; family Solanaceae; genus Lycium; species Lycium ferocissimum. The sequence goes on from NC_081351.1 coordinate 7,199,650, forward strand.
ACTGAAAGACTCGACCAGGAAGTGCGTCTCCTAAAGTAAAAAAACAGGAAGACCAAGACTAAGAAGTGTGTCTCTTAGGGGTTAGACTGAAAGACTCGACCAGGAAGTGCGTCTCCTAGGTGTAAAGGTTTGTATTAGGAAGTTTTTCTCCTAAAGTCAAAAACCAGGAAGACCCAGACTAAGAAATGCATCTCTTAGGGGTAAACTAAAAGACTCGACCAGGAAGTGCATATCCTAGGAGTAAAGGTTAGCATTAGGAAGTGTGTCTCCTAAAGTCAACAACCAGGAAGACCCATACTAAGAAGTGCATCTCTTAGGGGTAAACTAAAAGACTCAACTAGGAAGTACATCTCCTAGGAGTAGAGCTTTAGGTTAGGAAGTGCGTCTCCTACAACCCGGGCTAGGAAGTGCGTCTCCTAGGGGCGATAATATTCATAATTGAAAAGTTGATCAATTTTTGTTCCTTGTAGACCTATGTTGTGACATTGCCTTTTGCATCAGCAAAAATTAAGACAATGTACCTTTTGAAGCTTTGAGCCCTTGATTTGAGGATAACATCCATTCCTGTTCCAAACAAAGAAAAATTGTGAGTTTTAAAATGTAGTGGTTGGTTTGTGGCCTTGTTTCTGAAGATGATTGCTCATTGTCCTATTTAGCTGTGATTTCAAATAGTCGGTGCTCACCGTCGTCTCGTTGGACTACTAGCCCAAACTCTTGTTACCGAAGTGACTTTTGAGTAACTTCAAACCAACACCCACACCAATACCTCTATTTCATGGTTCCTATTAATTCAAACTCTACTGATCCCTTATATTTTCATGACTCCAGAACCTATCAACGAGCGATAACTCATTGGGTACTCTACCCCTTTTTGAATAATGTTACCTTCATATGCTAGCCAAATGTTTTACTTCACAATTGGAAAAGCTGGTAGCAAGTTTTGTAGTCCTTTCTCACTTGTCTTGACACAGACTGACTCAAGAGAAAACATGAAATCCAAATGAATGAAAAGAAAATAAAAAGATAAAGAATGAAAACAAGTTAACAAAATGATGTCCCTTTCGGGAAGGAAAAGAAAGGGAAACTTATCTGAATATGGTAGCCAGCTCCAATAACTGTGACATGCATTTTGGATTAATTAGCCTGATTTGTCCATCCGAACTATTCTTAAATTCTTATTAATCCTTTGACCTTGAAATTGATTTTCTGCACCGATCAACTGCATCAAAACCGAGGACCTCATTCGGCTAGCGGCGTTCAAAGGGTTTTCACTAACAACCCTCTCTTATTTGTTTGTCTCTCATCTTACCATCGCCTTACGGTGCCCGTGAGGGTTTTCACCAATAAGACTCTCATTTTCAATTCTCTCAACTCACCATCGCCTTATGGTGCCCGTGAAGGTTTTCACCTGTAAGACTCTCTCATTTTTAATTATCTCAATTCACCGTCGCCTTATGGTGCCTGTGAAGGTTTTCACTAGTAAGACTCTCTCATTTTCATTTTTTCTTCCTCTTCCCTTATGCTTATGCAGACAGGTGATGCTTATTAGCAAATGTCTTATACTCATAGCGTGCTCAGCCTTGACATTCTCAATGATTGATCTGAAGGTCTTTTCTTTGGCTTGTAACGTGGCTTTTGGACAGGGTTGAAAAGAATGGATGGCGTGGAGGCTCGAAGACAACGCAAAAATAATAGGGGTGAGACTTACAACTTTTGGAATCAACTAAAATGGAAAAATGACTTCTGTCCCAGTTTCTTTGAAACGGGAAATTTTGAATTTTCCTTTGTTGGACCGAACCCCAGAATAGGGTTGCCTACGTATCATGTCATGCCAAGAATCAGGTCAGACGTAGTTCCGGCAGCTCATTTCTCGTGTTTTCTCTCTTTGTTTATTTGTTTGTTTTTTTTTTTTTTTTTTTTGTTTTTGGTTTGTGTGATTTTGTTTCCTTCTTTCTTTTTCTTTTCGTTGTCCTTCTCTTTTTTTGCTTTTTTTTTCTTTTCTGATTCTATTTTGATTCCAAAAGAGGGCTATGAAAGAAAATAAAACTAAGGTTCAACAGGGGTAGCAAATGGTGACACAACATTTAGATAGCAGAATGAAATGCCTTCGTCATACCAATCCTTAAAATTGTCAAGTACAAAACACGCAATTTGACAATGAGAAATGAAAATCATATGGTATGTCTTCACAACAAATGCATTGTTGGATATTGTCTCTCACTTTTCCTTCATACTTGTCTCTGCTTGTTTCCTCAAATGTTCTTCTTCACAATTTTCAAGTTTTGGTGCATTTGGCCCCTGGCTAGATCAGGTTTTAAGATTTGACCAAAAAATCCGCATGGATGCCATGTCACTAGAACCAGGCTTTCAAACGTGATCACTGTAAAAGAAAACTAAACAAGATGATTAAAAATTTGACAAAAACAAAAACTTTTTTTTTTAAAACAAAAGGATAGAAGGATTCGAACATCAAAACAAGCAAAGTAAAATCTAGATTACAACCCTGAATAATCCGGATAACAGAAAGAGCGTCAAAACAAACCACCAATACTCTTTCCAAATAGAAAAAGGAGTGACTTCCCCAATTGCTGAGCTTGACACCTTAGCCACTAAGTTGCATATCAACACTACTAGAACCTTCACCAATGTCGAATACATTATCCTCAACAAATAGGTTCTGGGTCCCTTTGGTCAACTCGCTCATTGCTACGAAGTGTGCATCATACTGTCCCAGTAAAGAATTCTTTGCGACGCTTGGAGTGTCACTGTCCTGTACCACAATGCTTTTTCTTGAATCATTCTTTCTATTTCTCTTTTTAAAGTGCGACAGTCTTCAATACTGTGTCCCTGAATATCAGAATGATATGCACATCGTACGGTGGGATCAAAACTTTTTGAATGCGAGACAGGAGTATACCTGAGTAGAGGAGTGATCATGCCCAAATGTCTCAATTTCTGGAACAAGCTCATATAAGATTCTCCAATCGGTGTGAAATTATCCCTTGGCCTCTGTCTCCTGCCGTACTCTTGCCTCAAACGGGGATTATATGGTGCTTGAAAATTTTGTGGAGACAGATGAGGGTTTTGTGGTGTTGTCGCTCTCCATTGTGTGTAATTTGGTGATTGACGTTGACGCTAAGTATATTGACGACGGCAGCCCCTCGGACCTTGACCTTGTCCAGATCCAATCATTGCAACATCAGAATTTTCATCCCTCTCTATCCCAAGATTTCTTGACCAACTTTCACTTGCATGTGTGGTGGATTTAAAGGTAGCAAAACTCACAATACATCCTGTTCTAATCCCATCTTCTATCATCTCCCCTATTTTGATGGCTTCAATAAATGATTTGCCTAAGGAGGGAGCATGTGCTGATAATATTCTTCATCTTGAGCTTGGATAAAAGTCTCCACAACCTCGCTTTCTTTTAGCGGTGGTCTCACCCTTGCCGCCTGCTCCGACCACACGATGGCAAATTCCCTGAAATTTTCTGTAGTTTTCTTCTTCAAATTGATCAGAGACTTCTTGTCAGGAACTAAGTCTATATTGTATTGGAATTACTGCACAAATTCTTGGTGTCGTCCCAAGTATGCCACTTAGTGAAGTCTTGATCAATGAACCATTCTGAGGCTAAACCCGTTAAACTCTAACCGAAGTAGGCCATAAGCAACTCTTGCTTTTAGCTCCTCTCAATTGATTACAATAAGTGGAGCATAGTATCACCATGTCCATCGTATTTGTCAAACTTTGGGGCCTTGAAATCGGTAGGAAAGTGGACATTAGGGAACATGCATAAGTCTTTGTACGAAACACTTCTATGACCTCCAAGACCTTGTAAGCTCTTCATAGATCTTTCCAAACTTTTCATTTTCCTAAACATCTCCTCACGCTCCTCTATCTTGGCATGATTCTCAAATTCAAATGGGTGCTTGAGCTGAGGGGTGTAGCGATATGAATCAGATACCTTAAGTGTCAGTTCAAGAGCATAACACTGGGTCTCAAGAATATTGAACACATGTGCACAAGTAGATCCAAGAATCACAACTGGTGGATGAATTGCAAAAGCAAGTGCAGTGGGTAGAGGGGCTACAAAGGCAGGAATAGCGGGTGGTGCAGGACATGCAGTGGTTTTGGCTTGTTGGGTAATGAAATAGGTGTCAGAGCTACTAGGATAGTTGTGGTACGGGATGACATCTGGTGGGTGTGGTAGCGAAGTGTCAGTGGAAGTGGAAAATAGCGGTGGAGGTTGCCCGCTAGACCATGCCTGATGCATTTCAACCATTTGTTGTTTCAACCGTTGAACCTCATTATTTGACCCCGAATCTTGTTCCACGGGCTGCTTTGACGGGTCAATGACGGTAGTGTCTGATTCTTTGCTGGTCATAACTACTTTCCCTTTGACCCGATGTTATCCGGACGACTCACCAAGATGACACAAACCAACCACTTTCTTTAATAGATCATAAATCAGAAACAAAGTGTCAGTGTTAGGGCATTAAAAGCACGATACCACGTTGTATGCAATGCACCTAGTCACAATTATCAGTTCTAGAATGACTTTGAGGGTAATAAAGCCATTTAGGCATCATCCCAATTTCCACCTCTTTGCCCTTTCTTTCATCCTTTCATTTTTCTTTTTGTTGCCATTATTCGCTCTTTTCTTTCCTTTCTTTCCTCTCTTTTTTCTTTCTCTCATTCTCTTTTCTCTTTTTTTTTTCCACTCTTTCACTACTTTTTTTTTGTTGCATTTTTTTGAAAATAATTCGATCGAACCCGACTTGGGTTGCCTACGTATCATGTTAAACATGAATCAGATCTTTGCGTAGTTCGAGAAGATTGGACATAGTGTGTCACACCCTGATCTTACCAGGGTGTGATGGGCACCCGACCCCATATTCGGAGCCGAGCGAACCCGCTAACTCTTATTACACATATGAACTTATGAATCAGTTAGAAATGAATACATAAATTTTTTTTTCCATAAGTAAAATCTGACATCATACAAGACTCGTGACACGAAACATAATAACATATCGGAACGGAGCCGCTTACGGGCCGACAACCCAACACAAGTCTCTAACTTCGATCAAAGCATCATAGCATCTATACTCGACTCGGCGGACCGGGACAAGTGGAGCCTACCAACTCTCGCCGGAACATCCTCTATGCAGACTCGGCTCATGCAGGTGTACCGCGCGGCATGAAACGCGGCCCGAAGAAGGGGTCGGTCGAGAGCTATGTGACCTTGTATGTAAGGCAGAACAACATAGTAAGAGATACAAGCATGAATAATAACAGGATATCATATCGTGAGGTAAAGGAATAACTTTCGTACATATGAACAATAACCGCATGGAAACATAGAACATATCATAGGATAGCGAGAGTAACCGTGCATATAAGTGCCCGGGGGCGGATGCCATGCATACTTATCTTCTCTCTTAAAAAAAACATTTCTTTCATATATACAGAAAATAGAACATATCATATTGAGAAGGCGTGTGCCGATCCATTTAACCATAAATGTATATATATCCCGCGTCCGGGCATCCCGCGTCCGGGATGATATCAAGTCAAGTACGGATACATGTACCGTGTGTATATCCCAGCGTCTATAGCGCTCTGCCCTTTTTCCCATCTTCCCCATATACATATATATACATATATATATACCATAGCATGCAGGAGAGCCCAAGGAAAAGCTATAACTCCATCGGAGTGACGTAAGAACCTCCGATTATATTATGGAATAACTATGGGCGCTTGTCTCATCTTGAAGGAACGGTTAATATAAGGCGAGACTATTAATGGAGAGTAATATCATGAGAAAACATAAAACAGGACCATAAGGCGTTGTTTCGTATACTTTAGAATCTTTTAAATAGTCATCATTCATGAATAGAGTAGAGGATTCAAGAAATAGCTCAACGTTCTCAGTCACTGAAATCATGAACTTGGAACCTTCAATCATGGAATCATCATTGTCATATTCATCATATAAACATTTTCTTCCTTGACATCATCCATGTCATTGTAGAACATATTCATCGTCCTCGTCATAGAGCTTACTTTGCCATAAATCTTTGTTTTGGGAAAATATGCACTTTGGAAAACAAGCTACCGGAGAAGAAGAATCACGCCTTGGAGTCAATAGATTGGTTACAACACTATTGTTTAATAATCGAAATGATAACCAAAAGTTTTCCTTTAATTTTAGTGCGGAAACAAGTCGAATAGAACAAAAGGAGAATTCGGGGTGCGGGCCCACCTCGGGTCAATAGAGGTGGTGTACACCAAACTACATACAATAAGCTTCTTGGAGCCATTTATGAGGGTTTTATTGTAATCCGGTTTCATTTGACAAGTTATAGATGTTGGGTGCAATTATTCAATAAAATGTGAAGAACTTAATTGATTCTATTGAATGAAGGGTAATTTCAAACTCGGATTTCTAGAATTGGAGTGGTCCCCGAGGCACGTATCCAAGCCTATTACGTCTAAGACATGCCAAAGAAGAGAGGGTGAAGCCTTACGTACCTTTTTCGCCTCTTACGCCCCTCCAAACTCGAGTTCCAGATTCGCCAAAATCTACAATTTGGTCACATTTACCAAACATTAATTTGAGCATTGTAGAAGTTGAGTCTTAAAGTAACACTTGTCTACCGAAATTTCAAGCACTTTCATACACCATCCCCAAAAAAATCTCTCGCTAATTTTAATCAACAACAATCCGGGAATTCAACCCGGCCAAACCATCAACAATACCAACAATTATTCTAGCAACACTTCAACATTCAATTCAAAACGCGTACTAACATTTTAACTTCTTTCTACAAACTTTAACGACTTTCCAATTACATTCAATTCATAATTGTTACATGTTTAAGTTCTGAAAACCACCCAAACTATATTCAAGAATTCTTCAAACCATCTATACAATATTCATATAATCCAATTCATATGCTATGTATTTCTTCCAAACGGAGTAACAACATATTTTCTCCTTCAAATTCATGAACTATACTAACAACCCATACACTAGCAATATTGTTTTCCATATATGTAAGAAATAATATTATGATTACATTGGGTTTCCATAACCACTTCCAACACTTGCCACTTCAACCAACACTCTTCCATTGTCAACATATAATTCATAACATCCACAACCAAAACACTAAATAAAATCATTAAACCATTGTTCTCACCACTCACACATATACACGGCCATATTACTACTACACGGCCACATTCACAACACACATTATTTTCATAATTTTCATTCATTTCTCCACACTACAACATTCACAAGCATCCATAATACATAAAGAAGATTGAATTCTTACCTCTTCTTCTCAATTCCTCAACTTGGCTAAAGTTGTCAACTTGCAACAAAGATATTTTGCTTTAACAACTATATCATGTTAAAGAGCATCCTTGAATTGGTAGGAATACATGAAGAAACAATTTTTTTGGACAAGATTTCATGGAGCCAAATTTCCAAAGATGGCCGAATATGGCCTTATTTTCTCCTTCTTCATTCATTTTTTTGTTTTTTCTTTCTCTTTGAATAAAATGATGACCACCCTCACATATATATATACATATAATCCCTACACTCATGTTTTCTCTAGAAATTTCTCTTTTTTTTTTGTTGAATTTATCAAAGATGACTAATTATTTGTCATCTCTCTCTCTTTTTTTTTTTTTTTTTTGTCACATGGCCAATATGGCCCCTCCTTGGAACTTTCATGAACCTTATGCGAAATTTCCATTTTACCCCTCGACTTTTCTCAATATTACCATTTTGCCCTTAGCCTTCCACATTATTTCCATGAACCATTTTGCGGATTCCTCTTTTTACCCTTAACCTTTCTCAATATTTCCATACTACCAATGTTCATAAATAATATTTATAACCAACTTGTATATTAAAATTCATTTGGAAGATGGTCATTCCCTTAACTTACCACGACCACCATGAAATATCCGAACGCACAAAACACGGGATATAACATAGTGTAACCAACAATTTTTCTTTTTGAATTTCGAAACAAACTAGACTCAAAAATATTTTTGAATTTCCTAACAAATAAATCCTAATGGACAAGTAAAAGAAAATACTTTTGATTTTCTAAGTTTGAAATTCCGACCAAAGGGAACTCAACTTATCGAAAGAAAAAAATCTTTTTTTATGCGTTTTTTTTTTTTTTTTTTTTTGAATTTTCTTGAATCAAAAATAAAACTCCCCTTTTTTTTGAATTTTTGAATAAAGATGCAGAAGACTCTCTCTCTTCTTTTTTTTTTTTTTTTTTAAATCACCGAACCCGAGGAGGGTTGCCTATGTATCGTTGCCCCGAGGGACGGGAATCAGGTGTGTGTAGTCCGTGCCAATTAGACTGCTAAGGACATTAAAATCTCTCTTTTTTTTGTTTTTTTTTTAAATAAATGAAAGAAAGGGATTTTTTTTATTTTTTATTTTTATAAATGACACTAAAATACCTAAAACTACGAAATTCCTTTCAACGCCCCCTAATACTTTCAAGTCTTCTCATTTTCTTTTCAAAACACTCCTCCCCAAATCAGTCCGCCAAATGACCTTTTTACCCTCAAAATGCAACAAATAGCACATAGGATGATTCATGCATTTACTGTGATGCGAGCCCGTTTGACATTACTTGGGATAAGTCTCCTACAAAGGAACACGATATCAAAGATCGAGTCCTGCTAGGTCCAAATGATATGATGCAAATAATAGTGTCCTAAAGGCTGACCTAGGTTGGGGCTCACTAACAAGGCTGTCGAGGGGACACGTGGTCGATAACGGCTGCTTTGCTTTCCGCCTACTCCACGCTTGAAATGCCCCCTCCTTAAAAATTTGGATGACTCTCGAAAAGGTTATGTACGCTTACAACGTACTCCGAAACGTATTGCGTAAAAGAATTGGGGGGTTATGCAAATGATACCAGATATAAAGCGGTAACAGATAATGAAAATGCGATAAACAAATAAACTCAGGAAAATAGCAAATAAAGCAAAATGATTAACCAAACAAAACATTCACTCAAGAGTTTCTAACTAAGCCAATACGAGTAATTTTTTTGAAAAGCTCGAATTCTAAAAGTCCCCAGCAGAGTCGCCAGAGCTGTCACACCCCGTTTTCCCCACAAAAAATGTGATTTATTTATGTTAAGTTCAAAAGGGTTTTCAAATCGAACGTGACAAAAAATTGTGTTTCAAAAGGGATTATTTCAGAAATAATAAGAGTCACCACTTGACAATGGATTTTGTGTGTCAACTCACCTTAAAATAGTTATCCCTTTTAAGAATAGGTTTGACTCTAAAACTGATCAGCGATAAAGATTCCAGTTAAGGAATTCTATTGACTGAGGGGAAGTGTGAGGCATACCTCGAGTCCCATGATTTTAGCACGGTCACTTTAATTAACTCGTATTAGCTTAAAATAGAAACTAAATAAGGTAACCTCAACAAACAAGCATGCGTACCAAGAAAAGTTTGAAAATAAAGTCCGAATTATTACAACTCGAAATAAAAGAAAAATATGCGAGAAAATAAACCTGAACTACGCTATGATAAACTATACTAAGATATCCCCGACATCCCGGGGTCTTCTCCACGAATGGCTTCCATTTTTTTTTTTTTTTTTTTACATTTTTGTTTTCTTCCGGGGTATCCCATCCGGGAATGAATACATGATATTGACAGCAAATAAAGAAAAAACACAAGCAATTAATAAACCTATAATTTGCCTACCCTATAGGTCGACGAACATAACATATTTCTACTCGTGAATCAATTATGCAAATCAATTACGTAATACTCCAATATAACATAGCCCAATTTAACCTTATCTTGAACCCAAACATTTTTTCTATGATGAACTGGTGAATCAAAACAAATACATACATATCCTTATGAAAATAAACCAAGAGGATCTGTTACACTTCGAAAATTTCCGTTAACGTACGTTGAATAGACTAACGAAGGCACGACGTACACAATATTTTGATAAGTAAAAATAGCATTTGATGATCCTAATCGAGATTTCAAAAGGCATTTGATAAAAAGGAAGGAAGTTGTTAATGAAAGCAAGGGATATGTTGTGTGTCGGGTAAGATTTACAAGCGTCAAGTTAATGATGGCTTCATGATGTTTTGGAGAAGGGTGATAATGACCCTTAGATTGGTATTGAGGTGTTAAACAACTGTTAAGAAGATTCCATAAGGATTGGAGGTCAAACGAGTCGACGAGAACGAACTTCGGAAAGCTGGGCATTATACGGCCAAACATACTGGCCGTATAAAACATACGGACCGTATGTTCAACTGTATGTTCTACCTGTAACGAGGGTCTTCACTGGACCAAACATACGGTCCGGACATACGCGTCATGATAAAATATATTTTAACCGTATGTTGGTCCATATGTTCGTGTCGGGTCAGATTTTAAAAATGATATAAGGACCCTCTCTCTCATTTATTTCATTTCATTTTCACTCCACACCTCAAGATCCTCTCCATTCTTCATCCACAAGAACCCGAGAGAAACCTATGATCAACTTCATCAAACCAGCAAAATCAAGTGTATGAAATTCATTAAAGTTCATCCAAGCCAGGAAATTCTAAGAGAAGTGAACTAGGGTCAAAGAAGAGTATTTCCACTCAAGGCTTATGTCACGACCCGACTACGGGCCATGATGGGTATCCGGGGCTAACCACCAAACACCGCTCATTCTGTTACTTATCTGCTCTTATTCATAATATATATATATATATATATATATATAATCATAAAAAAACTATCATCATGTATGAAACATATTTACTTTTATGAACGTAAGCCCTTCGCTATCAAAATAATATATACATGCATATACATGAAGACTGTGAGACCATACTACCCACAATAACCGCAGATCTCATGAGCCTCTGCACTGTAGGTACAGACATATGGATTCGGACAGACCCCGTCGTGGCCAAAATATATATACACAAAAATACTGTCTCAAAATAGCACCTCCCGAATAAAGGAGGGCTCCTGTAAATCCGCCATAGCTCTTTATGGATCCGTGCCGTCTCCCCCGTCTACCCGTGGGCATGAACACAACATTCAAGGAAAAGGACGCCGCACAAATATCAAATTCGAGTATGTAAGGCTATAAACAATAATAAGACATTAAGAAAATAAGGGAGCATCAAATGAGGAGCGACTCAGAATCGGGCTGTATCATGAAAGAATAATGGCGCCGGTTTACTCTCGTAATCATCATCATGTGTCATGTATGCATAAATGTATAAGCTGCCCGACCCTAGGTGTACGATGTGATAATCAATAACGTTAGCATTAGCCCGCATCCAGCCTCCCGCGTCCGGGGTACCATCTCATGCCGCCCACTAGTGCAACCGCCCATGCCATCCGGCCATGGTGTATAGCCGCCACCTTAGCAGGATCGGCCCGGCCATATAGGCACGGTGTAATATCATCATATGCTCGTCATAATATATTTATCATAACTCATCATAATGCATGCATAAAGACTCATAGACAATCATACTTTATAGGGGTGACATAAGGTCGTGAATCCCCCGATTTCATTATGGAGTACTCATAAGCATTCGCCTACCCGGAAGGAACAAGCATAAGGTGAGTGTATCTAATGATCAACATCAATGGATTACGGATAGCTTCATTAGCTTTATAGTGGACATCATATCATAGACTATAGCATCTCTAGACTTAGGCTTGTCATTATCATTACTATACTGAGTATATCTCTTATCTCACAGGGCTATTCATGAACAAGGACTCATAGTTTTCTTGAAGATGAGACATTCATAATAAAGGAGGAAATTCATGCCTTAGAAAGGAAGGACTAGCCTGACATACCTTTGTCGTTTAAATATTCTATTGCTTGCTCGTTGTCCTTTAATGCACACGTTTTACCTTCAAGAGAATTCGTATCGGCATTAGCTACACAATTATATGAACGGGCTTATTAAAGCTAGAGAAAATTGGGCAGCATTTCCTTCGTTTATATGACTTCCTCCATATTCCATATCAACTCCTAAACATCCGCAATATCATTCATAATATCATAAATAACAATCATCATTTATCTACATTATCCACATTTCACAATTTCACTTCAATTTCCCCATAATCACGGTCATAATTTACTATTGTATTCTTCCATGTATAATGCTCATTTCATGTTCCAAATGTCATTCACAATCTACCTACAATCACAACATCTCCATTTTCATGATGCATTCCAAACTACTACTCAAAACTAGCACTATTCCCACATTTATGACCCATTTTCTATGTTCTAGTAGAATCCAAGTGTTTCAACTTTTTAATACTTCAAATAATATGAAAAGATCATGAAACTCACCTTAGATGGTGTAGGAATAAACCTTGAGTGGTAATACTCTCCTTACACAAAAACCCTAGTTCACTTTTCTTGGGATTTCTTGACTTAGATGAACTTGGATGAATTTCTTACACTTGATTCACTTGGATGAATTTCTTACACTTGATTCACTTGAATTCTTGACATTGATCTTTGATTTCCTTTGTTGTGGATGAAGAGTGGAGAATATTCTAGAGAGTTCTTGACTTGTGTGGAATGAAAAATGAAATGAATTAAATGAACGTGGGTCTCCTTTTAATAACTTAAAATTTGATCCCCTTAGGGCAGGTATTTCTGGCCCCATTTTGACGGGACGTATAAATTTCTACGGACCGTCAAAATGGTCCGTAGAACTTCCAGTAAAAATTGGGTCACCGTGACCATTTGACGCCGGGTCGTGGGTCAATTTGACGGATCAGTAGAATTTCCCACGGACCGTCAAAAATTCTCTGGGCTTCAAATGGTCCGCAGAATTTTCTGCTCGCATACGGTCGTAGAATGGCCATAACATTTTACTCAGACGTCACATTGACGAGCGGCTTGTTGCGTTGGAAACTAGACTCAATGAGCTTCAATTTGGCGAAAAAGAAACACGCAAAAACTCCTCATATTCTAGGAGATATGCCCCCACCAATGTGGACCAAAAGTTTGTCCGAAAATTTTGCCAAGTTTTACCAAAGTTCCATAAACTCAATTCCTTTATTTGTTTTTGTTCTTAAATCCTTATGGAACCTTATTAAAACTTATTTAACACTTCATTAACAATCCAAGTGACATTATAACTCTTCTCCAAAACTTCATTAAGTCATCATAAATTCGATACTCGTAAATCTTGCCTGACACATGACATATGCCTTACTTTCCTTAACAACTTTCGTCTCCTACTTCAAATGTCTTTGAAATATTAATTAGGACCGTTAAAGACTATTTCTTACTTGCCCAAACATCATATACATCACACCCTTCGTTAGTCTATTCACTGCACGCTAACGGGAAATTTTTCGAGGTGTAACAGCTTATTCCTACACTATCTAAGGTAAATTTTATGGTATTTTCATGTTGTTTAAGGTATTGAGAAGTTGAAACACTTGGATTGTAGAAGAATATAGAAAATGGGTCATGAATGTGGGAATAGTATCGCTTTTGAGCAAAGGCTTGGATTGAGTCATGATTATCGATATGTTCTGATTCTAAGTATGTTATGAATGACATTTATAACATGAGATAAGTATTATATGTGATAAAATGCGATAGTGGACTATGACCATGTTATGGAGGAATTGAAGCAAAATTGTGAAATGTGGATAATGTAGATGAATGATGATTGTTGCCTATAACATTTAGGAATGTTGTTATGGATGTTTGGGAGTTGATATGTGATATGAGGAAAGTTGTATAAACAAAGGAAATCTTTGCCCAATTTTCTCTAGATTTAGTAAGCACATTCTTATAATCATTTAGCTAATGTTAATATGAATTCTCTTGAAGGTAGAAACGTGGCATTGAGGGAGGACGAGCAAGCGATAGAATAGTTAAACAAAAAAGGTATGTGAGGCTAGTCCTTTCTTTCTAAGGCATGAATCCTATGTCATGATTTTTCCTCCTTCTCCATGAATCTCCTACATTCCGGAAAACTAAGAGTCTATGTTCATAAATAGCCATATGAGATAAGAGATTCATTATGACCACGATAATGATGATGACGAGCTTAAGTCTAAAGATTCTAGAGTTCATGATATGATGTTCCTACAAAACTAATGATGTTAACTATGATCCATTGATGTTGCTTATTGTGTACACTCACCTTATATACTAATTCCTTCAAGGTGAGGCAGAATGCTTATAAATGCTCCATAATGGAATCGGGGTTTACGACCTTATGTCACCCCGATAAAGTATGGTTGTCCTTGAGTTTCTATGCATGCATTATGATGAGTACATGATGATGATATTACACTGCGCCTATATGGCCCGGCAGACACCGCTAAGGCGGGCAGCGTATACGCCAAGTCTAGATGGCATGGGTAGACACCACTAGTGGGCGGCATGAGATAGTACCCCCGGACGCGGGAGGCCTGGACGCAGGCTAATGATTATTACACCGTACCTAAATGGATGGGTAGCTTATACATATATGCATACATGATATCATAATGATTATGAAGTAAGCTAGTATGCATTATTTCTTTTATAATTGACAGTCAGTTACAGATTGCTCCTCATTTGATGCTTCTATATTTCATTGACGTATTATTATTATTTATGCCTTACATACTCAGTACAATGTTCGTACTGACGTCCGTTTTCTATGGACGCTGTGTTCATGCCCACCTGCAGGTAGACGGTGAGGTGATCCGGACTCGTAGGAGCTATTGAAGTCGACCGAGAGCACTCCATTGTTCCGGAGGTGCCATTGATTATTATTTTGTGTCTATATGTTTTGGGCATGACGGGGTCCTGTCCCGTCCCTATGTCTAGCACTCTAGTAGAGGCTCGTAGATACGTATGTGTGGGTAGTATGGTCTCACGATGTCCTTATTGTATATCTATTAATTTGATAGCCGAAGGGCTTATGTATATAAGGTAAATATATTTCAAGTGAAAAGTGGTTTTTCTATGATTATAAGCATGAGATTAATGATGGACGGCAAAATGAGTAAGAGAACGAGTGGTGCTCGGTGGTTAGCCCCGGGTACCCGTCATGGCCCTAGTCGGGTCATGACAAGACCATATTCACGATAGACAAATCACAAACAACTTAATCAAAAATAGCACAAAAATTAAAATTACTTGGAATGAATATATTAGAGAAAAGAGATGGACCTTTTGTATAAGCTAAATTTACCTTCCTATTAATCCAAGAATATCAATATGGAGCCGACAGATTGATAACCAAAACTTAAACCTCAAACAGAGACCTCGCCAGAAAACCGACCCAAAACCGTACTTTGTTATTTCATTTTTTCGTTTAGATCTGAAACCCAAAAACCCCAAAAAGTGAAGGGGTGGTGTTCGGATTTTTTTTGGTGTTTACAGTTAAAATAGGGTGGTTTATGAAGTGTTTAAGGATATAGGGGATGTTTAGTCGCTATTTTCAGGTTGAAAAAATAGGGGTGTTTTCAGTTAGGGTTTGGGATGGTGAAATGGAAGTGATGCGGTGGTGATTATGGGATAGGGAAGATGGTGGTTTTAAGAAAAGATGAAGGTGACAATGGTGGAGATGGAGGTTTTGGGTGGTAGCGTGAAGGATGCGATGATGATCCGGTGGAAAAGAATAAAATGGGGAAGATGATGAGTGTTTTTTTTTTTTTTGTTAGATCGTACTTTCTCCCTATCTATTTTTTCTCTATCTGTGTCCGTTTCTTCCTCTAAAAATGATCCCCCTCCCCCTCCCCCGTGGGTGATGATGTGTGCGTATACATATGGAATGTGTTCTGCTGGGTGTAATCTTGGAAAGCAAGATAAAACCCCAAAATTCTAAAAGGTGGACCCCCCAAAAATGATGATGAGAAAAGATGCCAAAGTTTGTTATGAGAAAATGCCAAAATAAAAAGGGATGAGGTGGCAATCTTTATCTGTGACCTTGTTTTTTTTTTTTTTTTTTTTTAATTTTAAGAAAGCTCAAATCTAGAAAAATATCTTCTTTTTTGTCATATTTTTTATTTATCTTTTATTTAAATGCAAAAATAAGAAATACTTAATAATTATTCCTAGATAGAGAAAATTTTACGATTTAAGAGAAAATAACTAGCTAAACAAATTATATCCTAAAAAAAATATTTTTGTAATTTTTCATTCTTTTGAACACAAAACTTATACTCTAAAAATAGTAAATATTTTTCTTTTTGATTTTGCAAAATAAACCTACTAAATAAAGATAGAATAAAACCGCCCCATCAAAATTAAAATTAAAAGAAAAGAGTCCATTAGTTCACGAATCATGACAAAAATTTTATCTCTCTAAATAGAAATAAAAATTGAATTATAGGAAAGAAAGAATAAAAAAAAAAAAAAGAAAAAAGGAAGAAAAAAACAAGACATCCCTCCTTTTGCTTTTGCAATTAGATTCTTTTCTTTCTATTTCGATTTATTTTATTTCATTCCTATTCTCCTTTCTCAGAAAAAGGGCCTTTAACCAAAGTAAAGATTACTTCGTTCTTGATAGTTATTTACTTACTCGGTGGATAGGAACATACTCTGGATTAATCATGGGGAGTACTTCTTGACCATTTCTACGAACGTAAAGCCCCAATTCGAATTCCTTTTATGTACAAGTATCCTCTTGGATAACTTACATAATCTCAATTACTAATCCTTTGTGTATCTTGGTCTTCCTAACCATCCACTCATTTTGCTTTCAACCTCCCGTTGTGGAAATCCATCTATAGTAATAGACGGTAAAAACTCCATACGAGCTGATCTTTTGAACTCGCTTAAGCTGTCATGACAATTCACCAATCTTGGGGTAAACAATCTCTATTGTTTATGTTTACTTTTTTTCACCATTTGATTCTTGTACATAGGAAATGAGACTCAACCTTTTTTTACTACAAATTTAGAAGCCGTTTTCTTTCACTCATATAACTATCGAGGTTTAGTTCATCAACTTAAATGTTGAATAAAAATGAAAATATATATATTCAATCAAATCTTTTTACCCTTCTTTCTAGAAAAGAATTTGGAGAAATTTTAGGTCTCACCGAATCACACGTAGAGATATTGATAACACACATAGAGCTAATGGTATTTCATAACTAATTGATTGGTAATTTGCCAAGTAGACCACCTAAAAAGGAGTATTTATTATTTGATCCATCCCCGACATAAGAAGTCCAACGGGAGCAATACTTGAAATGGCAATCAAAAAAAAACACCAATACTAAGATCAGCTAGAACAAGGTGATCACCAAAAGGAATACTTGAATAACTTAGAAAGATAGATATTACGGCTATGGATGGTCCGATACTAAATAAACGAGGATCTCCTAGAGATGGAATAAGGTTCTCTTTCAAAAGTAGTTTTGTCCCATCTGCTAGAGCTTGAAGAATTCCTAAAGGAAAGATATTCAAGGTCCGATACGTTGTTGTATTCCTGCATATATTTCTCTTTCTAACCAAACAATTACTAGTACACCTATTGTGATTCCTAATACAAGAGTCAAAATAGGGACAAGCATCCACATGATCCCATAGACTTCTTTTAAGGATTCCAATTTGGAAAAAGAATTGATAGTCTCTATTACTCGTTGTATCAATTATCATTTTCAAGGATCAACTTCTCCCATAATGATATCTATGCTACCTAGTATTGTCATAATATCAGCCAATTTCATTCTTTTAACTAACTGAGGAAGAATTTGCAAATTGATAAAACCTGGTGGGCGAATTTTCCATCCCCAAGGAAAAACGCTTTGATCTCCTATGAGAAAAATTCCCAATTCTCCTTTTGGGGCTTCAACTCTCACATAAAGTTCTTGTTTCGAGAATTCAAAAGTTGGAGAGGGTTTTTTACTAATAAACCGATATTCAAAATCATTCCATTCAGGATCTTTTAATCTGTCAAAACGTCGGATTTCTAAATTTTCGTAAGGCCCTCCGGAATTCCTTCCGTAGCCTATTGAATAATCTTTATGGATTCTGCCATTTCACCAATTCGTACTAAATAACGAGCTAATGAATCCCCTTCTCATTGCCATTGAACCTGTCAATCAAATAATATTTAGACACGATAAGGTGAAACACTCAAGGAGGGTCAAAAATTATGTGTCTACAACAGGTAGGAAGTGAGCTGACTTTGTCAGCCTATCAACTATGACCCATATTGAATCATACTTCCGCTGAGTACGGGGCAAACCTGTAATGAAATCCATATTAATTACCTCCCATTTCCATGTCGGAATCTCCATAGCCTGTAATAAACCTCCGGGCTTCTGGTGCTCTATCTTGACTTGCTGATAATTCGGACACTGAGCGACAAATTCTGCTATATCTCTTTTCATACCATCCCACCAATAAACTTTCTTGAGATCATGATACATTTTTGTTGTGCCCGGATGAATAGAATAGCAAGAATAGTGGGCTTCCCCCATACTTGCTAACGAAGCCCTAAAACATTAGGAACGCATAATCTACCTCAATACCTGAGTACTCCATTTCTTGTGATCACAAAGGGTGTCTTTTCTTTCTGAGGAGCTATATCCCAATAATGAACTAAAACGGGATCTTCATACTGACGCTCTTTTATCTCAGTTACCAAAAATGACATTGCTGTATCCTGAACTGTAATTCCTGTATCACCTGAATCTAATAACCGAACTCCAAGGCTAGCCAACTGACGAACTTCGCGGACTATCTCCCTTTTCTCTGGCTGCACATATGACAGGCTACCTATGGATTTATGACTAAGAGCAGCAGCTACCACATTAGCCTTTCCAGGATGGTACAGAATATCAACATCGTAATCTTTCAGCAACTCTGACCATCGCCTTTGACGTAAATTCAAGTCCTTCTGCTTAAAGATATACTGGAGGCTCTTGTGATCAGTATAAATATCAACATGAACACTGTATAAGTAGTATCTCCACATCTTCAAGGCATGGATCACTGCAGCTAACTCAAGATCATGGGTTGGATAATTCTTCTCGTGCTTTTTTAGCTGTCTGGAGGCATAAGCAACAACCTTGTCATGTTGCATCAATACACACCCCAACCCAATACCTGAAGCATCACAATATACCACATAGCCATTTGTTCCCTCTGGAAGAGTCAAGACGGGTGCTGTGGTCAACTTGTCATTCAACATCTGAAAACTCCGCTCACATGCATCTGTCCACTGGAACTTAGCTTATTTCTAAGTCAGCCTTGTCAATGGGGCTGAAAGAGAAGAAAATCCTTCTACGAATCTTCTATAATATCCTGCTAGGCCTAAGAAACTACTTATCTCCGTTAGTGTTGTGGGCCTTGGCCAATTCTTCAGAGCTTCAATATTTTGAGTATCCACCCTAATGCCTTCGTCTGAAATAATGTGACCCAGAAAAGCCACGGAGTTCAACCAGAACTCACACTTGGAAAACTTTGTATATAATTCTCTATCTTAAAGAACTCTAAGCACTGCACGTAGATGATTTGCATGCTCGGCCTCTGACGGCGAATAAACCAGAATATCATCTATAAACACGATCCCGAACAGATATAGGAAAGGTCTGAATACACGATTCATCAAGTCCATGAATACAGCTAGAGCATTAGTAAAACCGAATGACATGACACTTAACTCATAGTGCCCATATCTAGTCCTGAATGCTGTCTTCAGAATGTCTTCCTCTTTCACCCTAGCCTGATGATACCCCAATCTCAAGTCTATCTTCGAGAAATATTTAACACTCTGCAGCTGTTCAAATAAATCATCAATCCCCGGGAGCAGATACTTATTCTTTATAGTCACTTTATTCAATTGCCTGTAATCAATACACATTCGTAAAGAGCCATCCTTCTTTCTTACAAATAGTACCGGTGCTCCCCACGGCGATATACTGGGCCTAATAAAGCCTTTCTCAAGTAAATCCCTCAATTGCTCCTTCAATTTTTTCAACTCCGCAGGTGCCATTCTATAAGGAGAATAGATATTATTGATATCTCGGCAATAGATCAATAATTAATCAATCTCCGCTGGCGGAATGCCGGAAGCTCATCTGAAACACCTGGAAACTCATTGACACGGGGACAGACGAAGGGTCGGTGACTCTGCTGCACATTACGGAAACTAGGTGATAAATATAACCTTTCAGATCATCTTTCCTTGCCTTAAGGTGGAAATAAACCTACCCCCGGGAGCGCATTCCCTTCCACTCTGATGGCCATCGAAAACGGAATCGAACTATCTTTGTTCGCAATCAACATTAGCATAACGAAGCAACAATCCATGCCATAAAAACATCAAAATCAATCATTTAAAACCCAA
>NC_081351.1:7220142-7254463 GCF_029784015.1 Lycium ferocissimum
CCCGAGGGCCGAGCCCGGGGAAACTCCCAAACCCCGATCAATAACTATATAGCATCCCCCATATCCCGGCCGATCACATCTGGCTCGGAACTGGGAGTAGGTCGGGAGGCGGGGGTATGCGGAATCTGAGATGGGCTCTCACTCTGAGACTCGTCCCGAGCCCTGGTAGCCAATTGAGCATGGCTAGTGGCCTCACCAGCCACTCTCTTGCCCTTCTGGGCAGTTGTAGCTTTCTTGCGAGGCATCGCTGAAATCAAAACAAATTTTTAGGAAGAGAACTCTTAACTCACGGCACTATCGCACCACAGGCTACATCACATACCAACTATCTACAACTGTCTACGGACCTCTGAGGAAGTATAAAACTGTAGAAAGGACGGGATAGGGCCCCTCCATACCCATATATGCATATACATCTCAAAAAATGGAAAACCCAAATAGGCATGCTCTCCGGATCGGAGTGGAGCGCGCCTAACCGTCCGGTGAGTGGACGTCTGCGAGCTAGACCCGGAGTGCATCTACCTAAACTGCGGCCGTGCACGCGGCCCCCCTCGAGCAATAGGGGAGTCAGTATGGATAATGTACCGAGTATGTAAGGCACAAGAACATCAAGTACATAAGAATCATGAGAGACATCTAGAATATGAAAGCTAATCTCAATATCTGATTGCATCTGTGGCTGAACATCTAGAAACATCTATATAACTCTGTATAACATGAAAGTGCCTCGAAGGGCATATGATATGCATAGGTCATAATGTGTCTTAGTCTTTGTAACGTATAGCCCGGTCCATATACCATATGTTAGTGCTAAGGAACTTACGGCCCGATGTATATACTATATATTAGTCCCGAGGAACGTATGGCCCGATCCATATATCATCATCATCACTGTGCACCAGCTGATTAGGTGGTAATGCGTATATAATTCCTATCCCTTTCCCCATACCCCATATACATATAATATACGCCTATATAACGCCTTCTAGTCGTGGTCAATATGCATATGTATAATGTAATACAATGCATAAGTATAATGAGTAACTAGAACTCTCGGAGTGATATAAGGTCGTACTACCTCCGATAGACATCTTTTTTGAGCTAACATCATCAATATATGAAATCTCGGGACCCAAGAACCAGAGGAACAATCATAACAAGGAGTATAGGATCATCAAAGACTAAGTGTACTCTAAAGTGCTTCTAAGAGAGTAAGTAATATGGAAGCCCGTTTACACGTTTGTTCGCTTATATCATAAGATCATGCCAAAATGAAAGAAAGGATAGCCTTAGCGCACCTTATTCGCTTTAACCTACACACAAGACCATGTACCAATTATTAGACTAGAACGTACTCATATACCAACCTTAATCTAGTTTACAACTTTACGCAATTCGGGCAGCATCTCTTTTGTAAACTTAGCAATCCTTCAATTCCAATTCAACCCAACCATCATCAAAAACATCAACAATAACAATATCAATTCCTACATATCAAAATATAATCAATTCTACCCCAAATCCTCTCCCAAAACAGCCCCTTGTCTCAACTTGACCCTTATTTAACTTACTATTTTCATAACTATGTTTCCTTACTTAAAACCACTAAAATTCGTGGTACTTAACTCAAACACAAAGGTAGGAATCATAAACATACCTTGAGGGGACTAAAATACCAAGAGTCAACTTCAACTTCTAATGTTCACGGCCTTCAATGAAACCCTAAGAACAACCTTCGCCTTCACTAGCTCGGATTTACGAGGCTCGGATCTTGCTAGAATTCCTCCAAGATGGTGGAAATTGTAAAAGCAAAATATTTTAGGGTTTGTTCTTTTTGGAAGTGAGAAAATGAGAAATAAAGTCGTGGGTTACGGAAAATTCCCTGCGAGCGGGTTGACGAGCAGGTCGATGGCCAGTTAATATGTCGACGGTCCGTCGACTTGCACCGTCCATTTACCACCTGAGATTCAGAGATGGCTGCGTGTCGACATCATGGACTGACGCCACCGTCGACACATCGACAATTCGTCAAGGGACCGGTTTCTATCCGCTTCTACTAAGTCGCCCCAACTCGCGTCGATTCGGTTCGTTTAGCTTCTAATCCTATCGTATTGCAAAGAACGCATACTTATACTTTGGTATACACGAGGCAAGGCACTTAATATCTCAAAAACTCGGGCACGGATCTCCATACTTAGGGTATAAACCACCAATATGCAAAAGATTTTCTTGCGACGAAAACAGGAGGTGTAACACTGAAAGAAGAAAGAAACCTGACCAAAAGGCTTTAATCCCAAAAATAACCACTTACTCCCAAATTTGTTGGATGCTTTCTTTGAATTACGCCAATTGGGCCCATGGCCCCACCGTACCCTTTAGATAACTATATAAAAGGTTTGGGAGCCCGGATGGATTTGTAGAGTATCTCGGGGAATTTAAGACTTATGCCGAATGGACGGCCACCAGACCTTTAGCTTTCACCATTTGCTTCCTGAGAACCATGGTTTTTCCCAAAGATTGGTCATTAGCCATAGATGTCTGAGTCATTTCAGTCACCCATGCCATTTTCTTCGACATCACCCAAAAGAAAAAACCAAATACTTTGACATAACCCCAATCAAACTAGCCGATCTGTACCGAGCCCTGAGCCTCTGCCGGAATCACTACAAATACTTCCAAGGCTGTAACTTACTCTTGTAATGGTGGATCCTCAAGCATATATTCAAGGTTAGGGGTGAACAAAGACCTGAGTAAGCCGGCCAAAAGGGCTGGTCTTCGGGATTTTGACCCAAACTTCGAAGAGCAAAACAGACAAAATTGGACATTCACCTTTTACAGACTAAAGGAAAAAAGCATTTAATGGATGTTTCATGACTTTGTGTCCACTGAAGTTGTGGCTAAGGGAAGAAAGTGTCCATTCTTACCACTTATGGGAATTCGGGGGACTCGTCCGTATGCACCTACTAGGGTCTTGAGACAATTCGGAAGAACTCAAGTCGTACCCCAGATTTGGGGCATGGGGGATTTTATCATTGACTACCAAGAGCTTTGGATTGCATACGAAAGTGGAAGGGTTAGTTGATTTAGGGTCCCGATACCTTAGCAGAAGATAGGTTTCGTCCGGGTTGTGTAGTGGAGTATAAGGATTGGTTAAGGGTCGGCTTACAAGGCACACTTCCTCCTAGACCTATTCTTTATAGTTGCATCTAAGACAAGGATTCACAAGACGAGATCCGAGCCCCTTTGGTTCAGAGAAGAGTTGACAACAGAGATGCCAAGTATTTGGAGAAGATTGAGCATGACGAAGCCGTCCTAAAAAGCTTGAGACATGAATTGGAGCTTACTAATGATTGTTTGATTGAGCTAGATGATCAGATGAAGAAGACTTTAGATGATGTCACTCCATTGACTTTCATACAGAAAGGATTTGTGATGGAGGCCACTTTGACATTAGCCTATCTTTACATTCAAACTACCCTCTGAAAGGCGAAGAAAGCCAAGACTGACCGGAGGGCTTCATCATCCACCAACGGAGGACACTTTTGTTGATTTATTTTATGCACTGGCTTTGCTTTATCTTTCGTACCCCTTCGACGAAGAATATTATTGTTAATGATTATGGGGCAATGGCTTGATTAAAAAGGAACATTTATCTTTCAAACAATTAATATGCTTAGGAGCGCGTAGCGTAATCTTATAAACTACTTTGAGTGACTTATTTTCTTTCATATGATTCGCTTAAATGCTTAATTGATCTTGAGTACTGCCCACTCACCCAAAGAAAAACAGTGAACAAAATTACCCGTACTAAGTTCAACAACCTTCTTAGAATCTGAAGATGAATGCCAAGAACACACCAGAGCTAGAGGTTATGAGAAAGAATGAGGTCTCGCTTCATTGAAAAAATCAAGATCTCGAAAAGCAGATCTGAGCAGTCAAAGCTAAGATCAAAAAGGCTGATGAGTTAATGGATTCGGTGGAGAGTTTGCCCGAGAAACTGGTTGAAGCTCAAGGAAATAACGTCCTGGACAAGGGTAAGGGATCCTTCCCGAATACATCCCTATAACGGAGGAGTCGTAGGAAGAAGAAATGGAGTCGGACCCGCAGGAACCCACGTGGCCATTAAAGGGGGTTGCCTCCTTTGTCCCATCAAGACTAGGAAAGAGCCCGAGGAGCGAATAGGTTATGTCTGACCAGTTTCGTACGAATGGTGGGCTATTGCAATTAAGTCATTGATTGTCCCTACCGCATCTCGCCTAAGCACATTACGAGCGAGGAAATGTTGATTAAGTTCCGGAGTAAAGGAATAGTCAGTATCTCTTGCGACGGTTGCCACCACAAGCTTCGGTCTTCATACACAAGAGGTGCCCTTATCGCCGGGATTAGGTAGGGTACACCATCAATTAATGCTTAGCCTTCAAAAAGATAATCATTAAGCTGATAGATGAGAAAAGCATCACCAAGATGTAGGGGTCGCATTCAGTTTTGGTCCATGACAACATTACCCCAACTGAAGGGATTACTCTGAACACTCGTATTTGGCGTTATGACATCACAGTATTTAGGGATTCTTATGCCAGCATCTTCCAAAAGTTAGTCAGCATTAGGAAAATTAGCCCGTTAGAACAAGAAGGGCTCAAACTGAAGGAGTTGGCCGCCACAAAATGTGCCTATACCATTCTGGAGCTTTGGGGCACGACATAGAAGAGTGCGATGCATTCAAGTTTGAGTTGAAAAATTTGGTCCATAAGGGCGTCATTTGGTTGGTGCTCCCATCTCAGTATTAGGATCTAGGGCCTTTAGGGTTAGAAATGGTTGAATGGACAAAACAACCTGTTGACCTCAAAAGAAGTGTCAATTTTTGGGTAGTTTTAGAGGGATCCCATTTTTGTACTTAATACGATTTGTCCCCCCCCCCATTTTGTGTAAACGGAACTGCGCCGACCTGATGTCCCAAGGAGGGATACGCAGGAAACCCCTATCGGGCTTGGTCACGGGAAGGTTTAAGGTAGGGAGTCTTATCTTATGTAAATCGAACTACGGAAGGGCCTGACTTCCCGCGGAGGAATACGTAGTCAGTCGACGTAAGACTCAATCCCTATATATTATAAATATTATATTCCCCTCACTCGACAAAGCCCAAGTACCCAAAACTCGGTACAAGAGATCAATTGAGCATTTAAATCAAACATATGATTATTTATGTGCTAAGTGTTTTAAACTGGCATCTATGTGCTATCTTGATTTTCGTTCCATTTTCTGACAGACTAACTCTGTTTGCCTTTGAGTTATTCTTTTCTTATAGAAAGAGAGGTTCATTCGTGTTCACACTGGCACACTTCACAAGATCTAAAGCTGCAATAGCATCCTTATCCCAACAAGATAGAGGCAAAGAAAAAATGACTGGTACTTCCGAGAACGAAACTACCCCTACTGACATTTCTCTCAGAGAATCGCCTCTGCATGAACTGCGAGTCGTCACCCATCGAAGACGTCATGAAAATGATGTTTGAAAAAATCGCCCATCCTTAAGAGGAAGTGGCACGAAACAAAGCTGTTAATGGTGCCCGAGAGGCCCCTGCTAAAGAAAGAAGGCCTCCATCGTTTTTTCCATCTCTGAATTCACCATTACCCGATTGCTTCCCTACCCGGTCCGTTATGACCACCATGCCATTTACCCCAATCGATGGGCACATTAGTGCCTCGAACCATACCCTACCACCACTTAACACTAACCAAATTCCTGAAACCGCTCACTCTATCCCCTCTTACCCAACACCACAAAATACCCATCCCAGCATCACTATACAACTAAGCGTCATCTCACTACCAACTGACAAAACCACCCCTATTCCCCGAACTCGCCCTGCTGTTTCCTTCCACACACCTGTCACACCAGGCACCTTTTCACCCGATCAAGAAATTGACCATTATGAGGAGATGGAAAAAGCGTGAAAGGCCGAGCAGGAAAAACAGGAAGAAAGGCTTGAGCAAAAGATGACCGCAATGTTGGAACGGTCCATGAGAACTACCCTCACTGGCACAGGCTTGAGCTATGATGATTTGTGTATGCATCCAAACTTGGATTTACCCGATGGCTTCAAGGTACCCTGTTTCGAGTTGTTCAAAGGGATAGTCAATCCTAAAGCACACCTACGGTCCTACTGTGACCATTTGGTCGGCTTCCAAGACAACCAAGCGCTCATTATGAGGCTGCTCAGCCGAAGTTTGATCGGAGAAGCCTCAAAATAGTTCACGGCGCAATATATATGTCGTTAGTTCACATGGGAAGACATGGCTGCCGCTTTCATGGAGAGGTTTCACTTTAGTACGGAGACGATACCTGACATGTACTACTTGGAAAAAGTACAACAAAAATCCATCGAAAGTTTTCGCGAATATGTGAGTAAGTAGAGGACAGAGGCTGCCCGGGTACAACCCCCTATGGGGGAAGAGAAACTTGTGTCGATTTTCATCTGTTCACAAGAAATAGATATCTATGATAGAATTCCCTCAATGGCAAGAAAACCTTTCTCTGAATTGGTCAAAATAGGCGAGGCCATAGAAGATAGTCTCAAGACTGGCCGAATCATAAGTATGACCGAAAAACCCACCAGTTCAAGCTCAACCGGGTTCATGCGCAAGAAGAAGGAAGATGTGGCTAGCATATCCCACACTCCCAGCCCCAAACCCAAAAGAAGGGAAGAATTCCCGACGGAAGTATACGCTTCACCTCCCCCAAATACCTACATTCCCATGCCTTACAACACGGTGCCCATATATTACGCACAACTAACCTTCTAAACACAACCCCAAAATTATCAAGCTCCACAAAATGTCTTCCAGTAACCAACCCCAAATTACCAAGCTCCACAACCAAATTATCAAACTCCCTCATCTATTTACCGTGCTCTACAATATAACCAACCCAATACCTACAAGAATCAGTCACCACCAAATGCTTATAATGCGCCACGTCAGAAGTTCAAAAGGAAACCACCTCGGGTATTCACCCCACTGATGGAATCCCGGACTAATTTATTCAAAAGATTAAGTGCGGCTGGGATGATCCAAGCACTTCCCTAAAAGGTCATCGACCCAAAGAACCAGTTTTACCGAACTGATCAGACATGTGCCTATCATTCTAATGGTGTAGGACACAGTACTGAAGATTGCATTAATCGTAAGTACAAAATACAGGACCTGATTGACTAGAAAGAGATTGTGCTCCAAACGGCCCCTCCAAATGTAAACTACAATCCCTTGCCAAACCATGGCAACAATGTGATTCACATAATTGAGAGGGAGGAAGATGGGTCGCAAAAAGACCCACAATCTGCAATTCCATGAAAGAACTTGAGTGCACAGTAGCGTCGTTGTCTTTGCAAGAACGCCCGCAATTCAAAGTACTAATTCTGTGCTAGCGATAGCGCATATAGCTCAAGTGAATCCAGCACCACCTCGCAAAGAGTTCGTAGTCTAAGTTGCTACCGCATATGGCATTACAAGATCAGGGAGATGATACTCTCCCGAAGACCTGGCTCAAGGGGCACCCCGAAGGGAGGAAAATTAGAAAAGGACTATCACCAAAGGTAAAGCCGAAGATTTCTGGCGCCGAATGCAGCCAAAGGAATACTCTATTGTTGAGCATTTAAAGAAAATCCCAGCCCAAATCTCAATACTGGCATTGTTAAAAAGTTCACCTCAACACCGCTAGGCTTCGATGAAGGTGTTGAAGGAAGCTCACGTCCCAGCTAGGACGAACAGTGAAAACCTGGCCGAAATGGTCTCTCATGTTTTGGAGGAACATCAAATTACCTTCACTTAGAAAGACTTGCCCAAAGAAGGTATAAATCACAACAAAGCATTGCACATTACTATTATATGCCGCAACAAAATGGTAACTCGAGTATTAATCGACAACGGGGCGGGACTCAATATTTGTCCCGAGTCTACCCTAACTCAACTAGGATATGACCTTGGAAATGTTCATCAGAGCCACACTAACATAAGAGCGTTTGACGGAGGACGTTGTGATGCCACTGTGTAGTTGACCTGGACGTTCAAGTAGGACTAGCTAAATTCACCACTGAATTCCAAGTCATGGACATACCCGCCAATTATAATTTGCTTTTAGGAAGACCATGGATCCACATAGCAGGGGCAGTACCATCCTCGCTCCATCAATCCTTAAAATTTGTCTGGGAAGAGGAAGAAGTGGTGATCCACGGAGAAGCCAAAGATGCACAATTACCCAGACAACTCTGTACCTGTCATTGAAGCTGCACCTAAAGGAATAGATTTTCATGTCATGGAGTTCGTGGGAGCAGCCCACAAGATAGATTCCCCGAAAACTCCTATGCCGGCAGTTTACAAAATAATCACTTCTACTATGACCCTAAACGGGTTTGAACTCGGAAAAGGTTTGGGAAAGAACTTGCTGGGCATCACCGAGCTAAGTACCATCCTCCTAGACAATTTTCGTTTTGGACTTGGTTATGTCCCAGTAGAAGAAGAGATACCTACCAAGAAAAAATAAGAGGTTGCGGATCTTTGTAAACCCATTCCAAACCTGTACCAGTCATTTTCCCACAGAATGCCTATGCCTGGAGATCCTGACATTAAAGAAGGGATAAAGATTCTATTCCAAGAAGAAGATTGCTCCGTGATTCAGGAAGAATGTGCTAAAGTGCCCACCATCAGAGAGGCAGAACCGGGTGACCAGCCCCAACCGGATCTCCACCCCCGCATCGTCCCTTCGATAGAGAAAGATGAATTTATTTTGAAAAATGAGGAGAATCGGTCGAGGCCCGATTGCTCATACTTTTGTCACTTACATACCTCGTAATGTTTTCAAAAATGGAAGTGGCTTGATGTGAATCCAGGCTAGGACCACAGTTTGTACTTCTGAATATTTTAAAATTAACGAAAGCCTCAGTTTATCAAATCTGTTTTATTTACTTATTGCATGCATGTTTTATACTAACATATTTTTCCTTGAATTTTTAGTAATAAAAACAATTAAGCATTCCTAAATGTCATGACATGTTGCGAAACGAATGAGTCGGGTAGCATAGAGGAAGTAGAGTATGAGAAATACGATGAGACCATAATGCTACTCGAGGGTCTCGCAGAAGAAGTAGAACAACTAGAGAATGAGCAGATGCCAAATATGGATGAAACAGAAGCCATCAATCTAGGTGATGAAGAGAATGTCAAAGAGACAAGGATAAGTGAGCACCTAGAGGCACCTTTAAAAGAAGAATTGATAAGTTTACTAAGGAAGTACGTGGATATCTTCGCATAGTCATACGCCAACATGCCAGGACTAAGTACTACCGTAGTATTCCATAAGTTACCCATCAATACAGGTTTTTCTCCCGTAAAACAGAAAACCAGGCAATTCAAACAGGATCTTAGCATCCGAATCAAGGATGAGGTAGAAAAACAGATTGAGTCAGGAGTGGTGGAAGTAACTTCATACCCCACATGGTTGGCCAACATAGTTCTGGTACTTAAAATGGACAAAGAAGATAAAAATTTGCGTGGATTTCCGAGATCTTAACAAAGCTAGTCCAAAGGATAATTTTTCACTCCGGAACATCCACATAATCATAGATAATTGTGCTAAACACGAGCTACAATCGTTAGTGGATTGTTTTGCTGGCTACCATCAAATCCTAAATGAAAGGAGGATACCGAGAAAACAGCCTTCATCACTCCATGAGGAGTGTACCGTTACAGAGTAATGCCTTTTGGCCTCAAGACTGCCGGTGCAACATACATGAGAGCGATGACTACCATTTTTTACGACATGATCCATAGAGAAATTGAAGTCTATATGGACGATGTCATTATCAAGTCAAGGAAAAGTTCGGAGCATACCATACATTTGAGGAAATTCTTCGATAGGCTCTGAAAGTTTAACTTGAAATTGAACCCGACCAAATGCGCGGGTACCAGCCGAAAAATTTCTGGGGTTCATAGTCAGCCGAAGGGGCATAGAGCTAGACCCGACAAAGATCAAAGCAATCCAAGAATTACCTTCTTCCCAAACTAAGAAAGAAGCCATGAGTTTTTTGTGAAGGTTGGATTACATTGGATGATTCATAACTCAATCCACCGTCATTGTGGAGCCCATCCTAAAGCTCTTGAAAAAATACTCTAACAAAATGGATAGAGGAGTTCCAAGAGGCATTCGACACTATCAAGAGATACCTATCCAACCCGCTAGTCTTAGTACCACTAAAACCCGGGAGGCCATTGCTACTATACTTGTCAGTTGGCGAAAAGGCCTTCAGTTTCGTATTAGGGCAACACGATGAAGAATGGAAAAAAGAGCGTGCCATTTACTATATGAGCAAGAAGTTCACATCTTATGAGGCAAGATACACGTTAGTGGAGAAAAACTTACTGTGCTCAAACTTGGGTGGCTCAGAAATTGAGGCATTATTTGTCTTTGTACACCACTCACCTTATATCCAAGATGGACCTGTTGAGGTGCATATTCCACCAGCCCATGCCCATCGGGAAGTTGGCCAAATGGCAGATGCTGTTAAGCGAATTTGACATCGTGTACATAGCCCAGAAAGCCATTAAAGGACAAAGTTGGCTGACTTGCTAGCTGCAAGTCCGGTAGAAGAAGAGCTTGAACCACTTCACACCCATTTACCAGATGAAGAGGTGTTGGACATAGAAGAAGGATCAACAGAATCCTACACGGGTTGGAAACTGTTATTTGACGGAGCAGTGAATTACAAAGGTTCCGGAATTAGAGCGGTTCTGATATCAGAAAATGGGCAACACTGCCCCATGGCCGCAAAGCTCAAATTCAGTTGTACCAACAACATGGCTGAATACGAGGCCAACATTCTAGGTCTCCGAATGGCACTGGATATGGACATCAATGAATTATTGGTCATTGGAGATTCTGACTTGCTGATTCATCAAGTACAAGGCGAATGGGCCACCAAGAATGAAAAGATCTTACCATATGTGAACTTGGCACAGAGATTGTGCAAGAAATTTAGAAAGATTGAATTTTGACATACACCAAGGGCTCAAAATGAACTTGCTAGACGCGCCTTAGAGTGTTACACCTGGAGATTTTAGATTGTTGTGTTGTGAATAGATTAACACGAGCTTGGTATGAACATGAAGTCCTTATGAGACTAAGGGGAGAATTTTATAACTTTAAAGTGTGCACCATAAGATTTTGAAGCCATATGAATAAGAGAAACTAAGTTCGTTGAAGAAAAATGGAATGCAAGTCATGTTTGGAAAGGTTTTCGCAATGATTGAGCTAATATTTATTTAGTAATGTCTTGAGAAGGGGATATAAGGCCTCTTAGATGGTTAATGAAGTGTTATATAAGTGTCAATAAGGTTCCATAAGGATTGGAGGTTGAATGAATCGACGAAAAATGAGTTTCGGAAAATTATAGGTTGTACGGCCATTTATAGGGTTATACGGCCCGTATAATGGTCCGTAGATTATTTCCAGAATGGGGTGGATCCCTGGTGGGATTATACGGTCCAATTATATGGACCGTATAATTTATACAGCCCGTATAATTGGCCATATATCCGGGTCAGGTCAGTTTTCTCTTTTTGTTATGTATGACCACACTTGTTCATTATTTCATTTCCCACATTTTCCCCAAGTCTTGAAAGCTCTAGAATCTTCTCCCAAGCATATTCCACTCAAACCCAAGAGAAATCAAAGATCAAATAGCAAGAATCAAGATATTCATGTGTTGGGAGACTCTCTATGGTTGGTAGACTTCAAGAATTTCTTTGGTATTGAAGCTGGGGTTTTCATACAAGTTGGTAAATTGATCCAAAGCTTATTCCTATGAGATAAAAGGTTATTTTTCATGTCTATTTCATATTTTTAAGCATGCTTGGTTGTTGAATAACTTGGGTGAACGAAGAAAGTAGAAGATGGAGCTTAAATGTGGATTTTATGATATTTTGAGTAGCAACTTAACTTGGGTTATCATTGTTAGAATGTTATGAGTATAATCTCATTATGAAGGGTAATAATGATTCCAAGGAAGTGTTGTATACAATTGTGCAAAGGGTTGGTGTGAAGTTGTTGATATACGTTGAATGTGAGGATGAATTTTGAGACTTAATGGAATATGACTACTTGATTATGATATTGTGGATATTATTGTAGTTATTTGGGAGTTGTTTTGCCATATGGTGGGAGTCGATGAAATAGGGGAAATGCTGCCCAATTTTCATTAGCTCATGAATTATTCTAGTTTAACTTTAGAGTGTCTTTAAGACTTAACCTTGGTATGAATCCTTTTAAATGTAGATTCCTCAAGCTTTGGCGGAAAACGTTAAGTAGTTAAGACGACATAAAGGTTGTAAGGCTAACCCTTCTTCTTAAGGCATGTTCCCATTTGTCGTATACCTTCATGTGAAATCCATAATTTCTTCCATGATGATTTCATTCCTAGGCTCACAAGGGCTCATAATTCTTGATATTCTCATGATACCATTGGTCTCATTCTATGATAGTTTACCCTCTTAAAGAAAAATATATGGACGATGATGATGTTGACGCTATGTAAGTACTCCTAGGTATATAAGTAAGTATGTATGTATGGCCAGTATGTAACACCGAGCCTATGTGCTCGGGTATGATGTATATTGCGCGCGCACCACTGCAGTTGGGTACGGATAACACTGAGCCTTGGTAGGGCCAGGTATGTATAACACCGAGCCTTGTCATGGTCGAGTATGTGAAACACCGAACCTCTATGGTTGGGTATAATACTACTATATATATAAGTGTATCTAAGGGAAGGTTCCCATTAGAAAGAGGGTAAGTAAATATGATGAACGTCGGTAGAGGTATATATGACTCTATCATCCCATGACTCTTCTATCTTATGCTATCGTTCATGCTTCTATTATGCTATTGATTATGCCTTACATACTCAATACATTGTTTGTACTGATGTCCTTTTATTTGTAGACGCTGCGTCATGCCCGCAGGTGGACAGGAAGATAGACTTGATTCTTAGGCTGCTCATTCAGAGACTGTTTAGAGGAGCTCCACTTGATTCGGAGCTGCAGCTGTTGGTACTATTATTTTGGGTATATATACGGGCATGGCTGGTCCCAGTCTCGTCTATATGATGTTACATACTCTTCTTAGAGGCTCGTAGATATTTATGTACAGTTAGATATCTTTACCCTTGTTGGCTCATATTTTGTATGTCATTTTGTCAGCCTCGTCGGCTTGTATATATGTATATGGGCATGTTTGTTGATGTTAATATAAAGGTGCCTTAGACCAATGGAAATGGTATTATTGATGCGTAGAGATTATTGGCAGGCCATGCGGCTCACCTAGAAATAGTTGTAGAAGTATGATGAGAGGTGCCCGGTGGGGTTAGCTCTGGTGCCCGTCATGGCCCTCCGGTTGGGTCGTGATAGCTGGCCACAATAGCGTCAATGATCTAACATCCTGAAAGCAATCACGTCGACCCGCCAAGGATAAGCTTGAAAGAGGAGCATGCCCACTGTTGCCACGTGGAGGCTGAGCCAGATGGCAAGCCATGGTACAATGATATCAAAACATACTTGGAGGGGCAAGGACATCCCGAAGGCATCATAAGCGGACAAAAGAAGGCCATCAGAAGAATGGCAAATGGTTTCTTACTAAACAAAGAAGTGTTGTACAAACGAATGCCGAATTTGGGTCTGCTTCGATGTGTAGATGCCGGCGAAGCCTCCAAACTTCTAGAAGAAGTACATGCTGGGACATGTGGACCCCATATAAATGGATTTTTACTGGCAAAGAAGATTCTACGATCTGGATACTATTGGATGACCATGGAAAGTGATTGTTGCAGATATGTGCCAAGGTGCCATCAATGCCAAATCCACGGTGATCTAATCAAGGTCCCTCTAAGTGAGCTTAATGCTATGAGTTCACCATGGCCTTTCGTTGCTTGGGGCATGGATGTTATTGGACCCATTGAACCCATAGCTTCGAATGGCCACCAATTCATTTTAGTTGCCATTGACTATCTCACCAAATAGATGGAAGAAACGTCTCACAAATCAGTAACAAAGAAAGTGGTAGCGGACTTCGTGCGAAACAACATCATATGCCGATTCGGTATACCCGAGTCCATCCTAACAAACAATGGAGCAAATCTGAATAGCCATCTAATGAAGGATATCTATGAGAAATTCAAGATTACTCACCGAAACTCGATAGCCTACCGGCCACAAATGAACGAAGTCGTAGAAGCAGCCAACAAAAATATCAAGAGGATATTGAGAAAAATGACTAATAATTATAAAGGTTGGCACATGCAGTTGCTCTATGCTTTACTGGGATATCGTACTACGACTAGAACTTCAACAAGAGCAACTCCATATTTGTTAGTCTACAGTACTGAAGCAGTCATACCTGCCGAAGTTGAGATACCTTCTTTGAGAATCATTCAAGAAGCAGAATTGGACAATGCTGAATGGGTCCGAGCTCAATACGAGCAATTTCCTTTAATTGATGAGAAAAGTATGGTTTCCGTATTTCATGGTCAACTGTACCGACAAAGGATGGCAAGAGCCTTCAATAAGCCAGTCAGGACTAGACTTTTCCAAATTGGGCAAATAGTGCTCAAAATAATTTTCCACATCAAGATGAATACAAAGGGATGTTTTCTCCAAACTGGAAAGGTCCTTATGTGGTCCGCAAAGTACTCTCCGGAGGAGCAGTAGAATTGGCTGAAATGGACGGACAAGAGTGGCCGAAGCCAATCAACTCAGATGCAATCAAGCGCTACTATGCATAAAGACGAAGTTTTCAGTTTGTAATGGAACCCTTTTCTTGTAAGCGTTTTTCTATTTGCTTGTATAAAGTTATGTCATTTTGCTTGTAATTATTTTGTAATAGACAGGGAAGAGCAAAACATCTTTTGTAATATGAACTACGCAATGACTTGATTTCCCCATAATGGGATACGTAGGCAGTCCATCTGAGACCCAATCGCATTATTGGTAAAAAACCAAAAAGTCCCTTACTTTTATTTTGAACTACGTTCGACCTGAATTCCTACTATGATAGGATATGTAGTCGCTCTCTGAGCTCGGTCGCACCAAAAGAAAAATCCAAGAAACCCTTAGGAAGCCTCAAAGATAGGACTTCATGAAATATGCAAGGATCACAAAAGTCAGCTAACCCAGAGTTTCAAACTGGGGTAGAAATTTTGAGAAGCTCTCAAAATTTCTCATTTATTCAATATCAAACTAGGGTAAAAATTTTGAGGAGACCTCAAAATTTTTCGCAACTCCTGAGAATTCGACACGAGTGTTCGTCGATCAAGATTCGAATCGCGAATTTTGAGAAAAGGTCTCAAAAAGTCCGTGCAAAGAAAGACAAGAACCCCAGTCATGAAAGAAGGGATCTCTCTCATTCAAAGCACATGTCATGACAATTTACCTTATAGCTTTCAAAATAACGCATTTGTTTCCCTACAAATAGATATTTTTATAGTAACTTTAGAAAAATGATTTTCTGCATTCATCTTTCAAATACCGGAGCCGAAAAGGGTTTCGAGTCTAGAAAATTTGTGAAGATGCGACAGGGCCGTTGACACGAATCAACTTTAAATGGAAAAAAACTAACCCATTTCTGATGCAGGTCCCCAGGACATCGGAAGACTATCCTTTTTCTAACTTTGCATTATGTACAGGGAACGGTTTGCCAAAGAAGATCACGAGCACTGTTGAGATCAGGCTTTCAAAAAATATATCTAGCCACAAGGGTTGTAAGGTTATGAATACCACCAAGGGAAAATATCTAGCCATGAGGGCTATAAAAGATCAGAACGCCATAAGGGCAAAATATCCAGCCACGAGGGCTGTAAGGTTTTGAATGCCAAAAGGGCGAATATCTAGCCATAAGGGCTATGAAAGGATGAAAAATGCCACGAGGGCAAAATATTAAGCCACAAAGGCTACAAAATGACTGAAATTGCCACAAAGGCAAATGTTTGGCCAAAAGGGTCGCAACAAGAATGAACGGCATACCAGACCAAAAGTGTCACGGTCGCCATAAAGGACAAAAGAAAGACGATTTATCCAAAGAGGCCATATCTGTCATTTGCATCACTTCTTCTTATTTGCCAAGAGGGCCATTGCATATCTATTTTCCTGTTGCCGAAAGGGCCATCACTTCTTCTTATTTGCCAAGAGGGCCATTGCATATCTATTTTCCTGCTGCCGAGAGGGCCATCACTTCTTCTTATCTGTCAAGGGGGCTATTGCATATCTATTTTCCTACTGCCGAAAGGGCCATCACTTCTTCTTATTTGCCAAGAGGGCCATTGCATATCTATTTTCCTACTGCCAAGAGGGCCATTCATACAAACATGCCAAGAGGACCATTCATACAAACATGCCAAGAGAGCCATTCATACAAATATGCCAAGAGGGCCATTCATTCAAATTGCCAAAAAGGGTCATAAATACTAACTATCGGATATAACAAGATGACAAAGTGATGTA
Organism: Lycium ferocissimum; assembly: GCF_029784015.1. Lineage (NCBI taxonomy): Eukaryota > Viridiplantae > Streptophyta > Magnoliopsida > Solanales > Solanaceae > Lycium > Lycium ferocissimum. The sequence goes on from NC_081351.1 coordinate 7,236,682, forward strand.
AAATCGGTCCAAAGACCGCAGTATTCGCTCAAAAAAGACAAAGCGATGTAAACCGATCAAAAGACCGCAGTATTCGCTCAAGAAAGATAAAGAGATGTAAAATCGGTCAAGAGACCGCAAAGATTCGCTCAAGAAGACAGAACAATGTAAACCTGGTTAGATGACAGCAGTATTCGTCACAAAAAATCAATGTTACTCAGCAGATGGAAGTAGATGTGTAGCCGCCAAACAGGGCAGGTTGATCAAATCAAACCTAGACAGATTGCCGAGCAAACGTGGAACTTTTTCTTATGCAGCTGATCGAGATAGGGTGCCCATGAGAGTCAAGCTCTTCGTACAGGACTTGAAAGATCACTCCTCACCATGCTCAGCCACACAAGATTGCTTATTTTCTTATGTACTTTGTTTGTTTTTATTATTCCGCAACTAGTCGGATACACATCGGAACACGTAAAGGCATTCCCACATAAGGGATACCCTTTTCCTCCGATCGAGTCGAACTACAAGTGATTTGATTCTCAAAAATAGGGATATGTAGGCGGACTCAATACCAGAGAGTCAGTCACACTCCAACCAATCACTCCGGATTTCCCAGTTTAATAACCCAATTCAAACGACATTCTCATGAAACCTGAGATATGTAGGAAACCCGAAAACCAGGGTCCGACCATATATTTTGAAAATTGCATGAAAATAACAGGAAGAATGAGTCGAATCAGTCAAAAATCAGGGTTAGTCAAATTTCACTGCTCAGGGATGGTCCCGCCATGTATACTGGCCTGGTTTATTAGATGTAAATTGAGTACTAACCATGAAAAAACTGCTCTTACCTGCTATGTGTCATTTATACTTGTACCTTGAGCTGGGGATATACAAAGTATATAGGACTTGTATGCATGGAAATGGATACAAGGGAGTATATTTGGTATAATCTCAGATAAGTGTAGATTTGTCCTCATCTTGTCAAATTTTGGGCCATTTCTACCCTTTTAAGTTTGACTAGATGAGCTTGTCCTAAAAATCCATACTTCGATCATATTGGGTTAAATCCTACTTGGATGTCTATGACATAGCTGCTTAACTGTGTGCTTTACTGCATTTGGGCTTCGATTAATTCCTTGTGTTATTGGGCCACTAGTCATCTTTGTTATTTAAATGCTAAGTAGGTTTTTGTTTGTATCACTTAGTTTTGAGTTATGGACTGCTCTTATCTTTTGCTTCTTTTCCTTATACATATGAAGTGAACATCCAACTAGTCATTACTTAACATAAATAATCTCTAATCCTTACTTCTTTTATAGTGCATGTGATCCAACACAAGCCATTTGGGCCACTTCTACATATGACCTCGTTGGGCCTCTGGCCCAACATCATATTTTTTATCGAGTCCGAGGAAAGCAAAGACGGAAGCTAGCATGTTTGAAGGCCCAGTCATGGGTGAAAATGGCACTGATAGGCTTGGGTAGGCCCATCAGTTAAATACTCTCCTTTTTTCATCTTTACATTATGTGTTTATGTTGTATGACAAGTATGTAAAATAATGGAACCCTTATGCATGTTAGAATTTAGGAAGATGTAGTATTTTAGGAAAGTCGCTAAAAAATGATTTTCAAACTCAATCACTTCTATATGGCACAAAATAGAATTTCATGCTAGTAAAAATTTATTGAAGAACTAAAACAATTTTAGGAGTATGTAGCAAATAGTTTTGGACCTTTCGTCCATAGTAAATTGTATTTAGTATCTGATTTGGGCCTTAAGCCCACTAGCACGTCCTCCACTCCCTAATGTATTAAAAAAATGAATAATTGGATTGAGAATTAATAGGTGAAGTGATGCAACAACTCCAATGTTTTTTCCTAAATTTGGCTCTAAGTTAATGCGCAAAATCATTATCATGATCCGGTGGCATGCCTGGCAAGTCCACGGGAAATAACTCCGCAAACTCACACACTATCGAGACTAACTCCGTAGATGGACCCTCTGCACTACATCATGGATATGCGCCAAATAAGCCAAATGCCCCGTATCAACTAGCTTCTTTGCACAAATATAAAAATAATTTTCTTTGGGAAGGTACTAAGGTTACCCTTCCAGTAAAGTCTAGGCACCCCAGGCATAGCTAAGGTGACTGTCTTGGCATGACAGTCCAGAATTGCATAATAAAGAACTAACCAACTCATACCCAGGATGACAACAAAATGTACCATATCTAGAATCACTAAGTCAACTCGGGTGCCATACCCCATAAATGTGATAGTACAAGATCAATAAACTTTATATACAACCACAGAGTCTCCAATTGGAGTAGTGTCACGCCCCGAACCATGGCCTAGGCATAACAAGACACTCGGTGCCTAACTGCATACGACCGAGTGAACCCATAGGCTGGCTGAATCAACATGTGATATCAAAACATGAAATAATAAGGAAATAAGACTAACACATGCTAATTTACTAAAAGTATGACTGAAAATATATTAAATGCAGAAATACTGGTTTAAGTCTGAAACATCTGAATAAATAGCCAACAAGGCTAATACATAAAAGACTACTAATATCTGACTGACTGAACTATGTCTATGAAGCCTCTACGAATACTGAAAAGCTAACTATCTAAAACTGAAAAGACTAAAAGCATGATAGCACCGAGGAACCGAGGCTCACCAATCACCGATACGTGCGGTCGTAGTTAGCCGGATCGTCAACCCGCATATCTCGATGCAGGCCCCCAAGCAATAAAAGGGATATCAACACATTTGAATTGTACTGGTATGTAAAGCAACTGAAAGAACAAATATAAGTACTGAAACTGAAACTTAACTAAATAGGAAAGCAAGAATCTGAAGTACTTCCTGTTCTGAATGAAGAATCACCTGTATAACTGTAAATATAAACTATGGCCTAGGGCCCAAATAATGTGCAAAAAAACTGTGGCCTTAGGCCAAACTAATACATATGCATAAACTGTGGCCTAGGGCCCAAAATACAGATACAAGTGTTCAACATTAACAATTTACAACACTAAGACTGGCTATAGCTGATAGCATGATAACTATTTCTGATTATGGGACTTAAACAAATAACTGTTTATATACTGACTGAGACTCATGTGATGTCAATACACAAGTCTATAATGATTATGTACTGAGTTCATGATATTCAAACTGATCACTATGAACGAATTATGAAACTATAACCCTAGAAGATAGCAGTTCTACGACTATTCAAGAAACTAAGGCTAAACTATATTCTAAGTCAAATTACTGATAAGCATGTAGAATGAGGTGTAGGGAGAATCATAAACATTCCCTAACTAGATAGTTAGCCTCACATACCTTAACTGCTTCACAATCCATAATAAAAGTATGAACTTTGAGAAGAATCCCAAAAGCTTGTGTCTCAACCTTGAATATAGGTTTTCTTGAAAACCCATGGTTAAGAACAATGATTTCTCATTTAACATTCATGAATATATGTTGGCATTCACTTGGAATGATTAGAATAGACTTACCTTGGTGTATTCTAATGGTAGGGAGAGAAAAACTTCATACTAGGGCTTGAAGAATGTGAAAAAGTGATTTTTAGAAGCTAAGTGTTGTATTTATACAAGTCCTGGCTCATCCCCAGGCCTTGCTTCGCGAGAATTTAGACGCGCCAAGCCATCTGGGGCCACCACAAACCAGTAAAGTGAGGCCAAAGGCTAGGATTTTGGCGAGCCTGACTTTCTCACCTTATCTGCCTTCCTCGCCTCGCGAGGATTTTGGCTAGCCTAGACTGTTCTCAGTAAAACGGCCATAACCTTTTGTAGAGATGTTTGATTCACCTCCATAATATACCATTGGAAAGGTATTTCAAAGGGATACAACTTTTATGTTTTACATTTTCTCAAATTATTAACAGAGTTTCATTAAATCGGTCTGGAAGGCTGACCTACCGAAAACTTAGTTGATTCTATCGAATCTGAGCACCCTTGTATTAGCTATTTTGAGATGATAATATGTGGCTTGATCCTTATATGCCTTGAAAGGTATTTATATGGAATACAACTTTCATTAGGAACCTTTTCCAAATTCCCAACGAATCAGCAGTGTTATGGTTGCCCGGTAGGCCCCTCAGCCCACTTTCGCAAAACGTTCAAACCTTCAAATTTCCTTTGTAACTCTAACGATACGAGTCTAACCTTTATTTTTTAAGATACGGGTGTTACAATATCTCCCCCTTGGGATCATTCATCCTCGAATGATGGGTTCTGGTTAACTAGGCTGACGGAAACACGTGTTCACTACTGTAATGAACACCTGAATGCTAATAAACTGAAAGGGATTGCTAAACTGAATAGCTTACTGAACTGAATAGCTATTGAACTGGCTGAATGAGACTGACTGAGTGACTACTAAGCTAACTGAATACTAGAAACATGGAACTGTAGAGTGAAATCTAAATGGGAAGATAAATTACCTTCAACATTTTCTGCTGACTCTTCAAAGAGATGGGGATATCTGGACTTCTTGTCCTCTCCAGCTTCCCACGTAGCCTTCTCTTCTTTTTGACTCCTCTAAAGGACCTTTACTGAGGCCACTTCTTTCGTTCTTAACATGCAAACCTGATGATCAAGGATTTTCACTGGGACTTCTTCGTAAGTCAAACTACCATTAATTGTTGTGCTATCAGTTGGGACAACCAACGAGGGGTCTCCCACACATTTTCTCAACATGGCCACGTGAAATACTGGGTGCACAAAGAACCAAATCTTCTGGCAACTCAAGCTCATAGACCACTTGACCAATCGTAGAATTCTATATGGTCCAATATAGCGGGGACTAAGTTTTCCCTTCTTACCAAATCTCATGACACCCTTCATAGGCGAAACTTTTAGAAATACCCAGTCATTAATTTGAAACTCTAAATACCTTCGTCTCACATCTGTGTAAGACTTCTAGTGACTCTGAGCTGTTTTCAATCGCTCCTAAATTATCTTGGCCTTCTCCATAGCCTGATAGACCAAGTCTAGTCTTAACAACTCTACTTCCCCAACCTCAAACCAACCAATTGGTGATCTACATTTGCGCCCATACAAAGCTTCATGCGGTGCCATCCCTATACTAGCATGATAACTATTATTATAAGCAAACTCAATAAGAGGCAAGTGATCATCCCAATTACCTTTGAAATTAAGGACACATGCCCTCAACATATCCTCAAGGGTCTGAATGGTGCGCTCTGCCTGGCCATCTGTCTGAGGGTGAAAAGTTGTACTGAGATTAACTTTTGAATCCAATCCTTTCTGAAAGGTTCTCCAATATTTTGCTGTGAACTGAACACCACGATCTGAAATAATGGACACCGGAGTCTTATGAAGTCTGATAATTTCACGAAGGTATAACTTGGCATAGTCCTCTGCTAAATCTGCTGTCTTAACTGGCAAGAAGTGCGCTGACTTCATAAGTCTGTCCACAATTACCCAAATTGAATCATGCCTCCTAGCTGAACGAGGTAGACCTGTTATGAAATCCATATTTATCATTTCCCACTTTTAAATGGGAATATCAATATTCTGAGCCAAGCCACCAGGCCTCTGGTGTTCGGCTTTCACTTGCTGACAATTTGGACACTTAGCCACAAAATCTGCTACATTCTTTTTCATATCGTTCCACCAATAAATCTCCTTAAGATCATGATACATTTTCGTGGAACCTGGATGAATGGAATACCTGGAATGGTGAGCTTCTGACATAATCCTCCCCATATAAGTCCATCCACATCTAGAACACAAAGTTTGCTTATGTACCTCAAAGTACCATCACCTCCCCCTTGTTCAAAAGTCGTAGTCTTATGCTCGTGAATCCCCTCTTTCAACTGCAACAAGTAGGGATCATCAAACTGCTCTTCTGTACTTCGGCTATTAAAGAGGAATAAACCCTGTTTTGGACAACAACTCTACTATTTTCGGAGTCCAAAACTCGAACTCCTAGTTTGGCTACACGGTGAAATTCTTTCACCATAGTTCTCTTGTTTGCCTTAATCATGAGCTATACTTCCCATACTCGATTTCTGTTTGAGGTACTTCCTGAAAACACTTATAGTATTGTTGTGAGCTAAGTCTTTGACTAGCACCCTGAAGATTAGAGTCTCGTGAAATGGCACTACCATTGTGACACATAACTGGGCATGATCTTATTTCTGGACGTAAGTCGATCGACAATCCTTCTACTCCCTTCGGGTTTCTTCTACATGCGAGGCATATTCCTTATGGAGACTATCTCATTATGCCATCCTAACTGAACTGAGGTTCTTCATATCTCATGCTAACCCTTTCGATTTTCAGATATACCTTTGGACTTACTAACTATTTACGCATCTCCCCCTTAGCACACATGCTAACATCTTATAATTGCTAATTCTTCTCCTTTGTTAGGATCCAATTAACCTTCTTTATCTTCTATAATTCCTTTGTACTCTACAACACTGACGACTCCCTTTTTTTTTTTAACTCACTTCTGAGCAAATCTTCCTTACTGGGAAAAACTAAATTACTTACATGAACGGGTTGCTACTGTATTCATAACTGGCATACTCTGTCTTAATGACTTAACTCTGCTCACACTGTAAATCTTAGGGAAACCCCTTTTTGACAACTCTTAAAAGCTATTCTTCTGTAGTTTGCTCTCTTATGGCTTAGCTGATTTCTTCTTCCACTAATCACTATACTCCGAATTTAACTTAAGCCCTTGGTTTCTAACACATATTCGGATGTATTCAAAGTGTCACCCACTTAAGGTGTTTATCTTACTACGAAAATCAAATTGTACCTCTACTAGTTCTGCTGAAATTGCTAATGCATTGTTTCTACTCAAAACTTACTTACTATTTTTCTGTCAACCACCTGCGAGCTTTATATTTTATTATTCTGCTCTGAATACCAAAGTGAAGTATAAGGTTATTTCTAACTCCCTCATCATCCAACGCTATTCTATGGTCATATACTATCTTTTCTAAGCTATTGACATGGATCACGCTTAAGAAACTTTCTTCTATCTTATATGAAAAATTGGAACAACTAACCCCAAAATTTATATACACTTCAAAATCATATCAGACTATACTCATCTGGGGTAAACACTTACTCACATAACTTAAGAGGTAACTGTCACATCTTCTTATCTCATAATAATATTTACTTCTTATAGTAACTTACTACCATCGTACTCTCTAACTCTAATTTGATTAAACTTAAACAAACGAAAGCTATTCCCAGAAATTTTCGTCCGCTCATGGTTTTCATTTCGTACACCATCTCTTTTATTCATGGGCATAGTTCATACGAAAATTTCATATGTGGTGATAACTGGGATGCCTCTACGTCCTGACGACCTGCTAAAGTATATACGCGATCCTAACTGAGGCCTGTATTACTAGACATAGTTGTATTACGACCTAACTGGGCTTGAGAATTAAGAGGAGCCGTCGAAACACACATTAAGGCCCGGACGATACACCCCTTGGTGTCTCCTATCACATTTGTAGCACATAAAATTCTGAAAACTTTTGTGGCTAACACTGGTCTGTCACTGAGAGGCTGGTGCTCTTAAACTTTGTTTCTGACTAAACTGACATTTTTGATCATATCTAAACCTCGGGACTAGTGCACTGGCTGTAGATGGAGTGGGTCCTGATGACCTCCTGTAGAAAACTGCCTGCCTTCACCTCCCTGAGATCCTCCATGATTAACGTTTCCTGCAAACTTAGCTCCTTTGCTGATTTCTCTGTTATTCTCTTCATGTCGTCTCTCGTTCTCCTTTCTCAAGTGCATCGTTATTATTCAACTCCCAAATTCACTATACTACACCCTTTCTCGGGCGACGTATACTTTATTCCACTTTTAATATCACCTCAAGTCTCATTCGTTACCAGCAAGTACTTCACAATTGTACCCCTATGGGTAATCATTCTTAGTTGGACCTTGAATTCCATGCTCGTTACTTGCGCATTCGAAACGTACGTAATTCAATAGGAAGAAAAGGTTATTTATTTCTCTAAGCTTTATGACACGATCTAGATCTAGTAAAAAGAAATGAGACAATCCTGAATGTCATGGTGGTCAACTGGACACGGCTTCATAGACTCCCTGGGACACTTGAACATAGTGCTCTAATACCAAGCTTTGTCACGCCCCGAACCATGACCTAGGCGCAACATGGCACTCGGTGCCTAACTATAAGTGACCGAGCGAACCCATAAGCTGGCTGAATCAGCATGTGATATCAAAACATGCAATAATAAGGAAATAAGACTAACACATGCTGATCTACAAAAAGTCAGACTGAAAATATATTAAATGCGAAAATACTGGTTTAAGTCTGAAACATCTGAATAAACAGCCAACAAGGCTAATACATAAAAGACTACTAATATCTGACCGACTGAACTATGTCTATGAAGCCTCTATGAATACTGAAAATCTAACTATCTAAAACTGGAAAGACTAAAAGTAGGATAGCACCCCGGAGGAACTGGGGCTCACCAATCAGCTGATACGTGCGGTCGTAGTTAGCTGGATCGTCAACCTGCATATCTCGATGCAGGCCCCCAAGAAATAAAAGGGATATCAATACATTTGAATTGTACTGGTATGTAAAGCAACTGAAAGAAGAAATATAAGTACTGAAACTAAAACTAAAACTAAAATAAACAGGAAAGCAAGAATCTGAAGTACTTGTTCTGAATGAAGAATCACCTGTACAACTGTAAGCATAAATTGTGGCCTAGGGCCCAAATAATGTGCACAAAAACTGTGGCCTTAGGCCTAAGCAATACGTATGCATAAACTGTGGCCTAGGGCCCAAAATACAAATACAGATGTTCAACATTAACAATTTACAAGAGTGAGACTGGCTATAGCTGATAGCATGATAACTGTTTCTGATTATGGGACTTAAACAAATAACTGTTTATATACTGACTGAGAGTTATGTGATGTCAATACACAAGTCTATAATGATTACGTACTGAGTTCATGATATTCAAACTGGTCACCATAAACGAATTATGAAACTATAACCCTAGAAGATAGCAGTTCTACGACTATTCAAGAAACTAAGGCTAAACTATATTCTAAGTCAAATTACCGATAAGCATGTAGAATGAGGCGTAGGGAGCATCATAAACATTCCTGAACGTAGATGGTTAGCCTCACATACCTTGACTGCTTCACAATCCACAATAAAAGTCTGAACTTTGAGAAGAATCCCAAAAGCTTGTGTCTCAAACCTCGAATATAGGGTTTTCTTGAAAACCCATGGTCAAAAACAATGATTTCTCATTTAATATTCATGAATATATGTTGAAATTCACTTGAAATGATTAGAATAGACTTAACTTGGTGTATTCTAATGGTAGGGAGAGAAGAAACTTCGTACTAGGGCTTGAAGAATGTGAAAAACTGGTTTTTAGAAGCTAAGTGTTGTATTTATACAAGTCCTGGCTCGTCCCCAGGCCTTGCTTCGCGAGAATTTAGATGCACCAGGCTATCTGGGGGCACCACAAACCAGTAAAGTGAGGCAAAAGGCTAGGATTTTGGCGAGCCTGACTTTCTCACCCCGTCTGCCTTTCTCGCCTCGCGAGGATTTTGGCCAGCCCAGACTGTTCTTGGTAAAACGACCATAACTTTTTGTAGATATGTTCGATTGACCTCCATAATATACCATTGGAAAGTTATTTCAATGTGCTACAACTTTCATGTTTTACATTTTCTCAAATTCTTAACAGAGTTTCACTAAATCGGGATGGAAGGCAGACCTACTGAAAACTTATCCGATTCTATCAAATCTGAGCACCCCTCTATTAGCCATTTTGAGATGATCATATATCCTTGATCCGGACTCCAATTGGCCTGATCCTTATATGCCTGGAAAGGTATTTCTATGTACTACAACTTTCATTGAGGAACCTTTTCCATGTTCCCAACGAATCAAGGTGTTATGGTTGCCCAAAGTAGGCCCCTCAGCCACTTTCGCAAAACGTTTAATCCTTCAAATTTTCTCTGAAACTCTAACGATATGAGTCTAACCTTTATTTTAAGATATGGGGTGTTACAAGTAGATACATGTATAGAGGCATCAAGCAAATCATAAACCATATCAAGACTCATAGAAATATATGTAGACACATACGAGAATGTAGACCTCAAATCGAATAATACAGAAGACATCCGGTGATAGACTGAGATGTTACCTGTAATGACTGTATGTGAGCCCTTTAAATCCGATATGCTAGGAAAGGCATAACATGAACCCATCCGCCACTAGCCTGCAAACCTCTACGATCAACCTGTCCTCTTTGAGCTCCGCCCTGCGGCCGATGTCCCTTCTCGCCCCGATCGAATTCGCCCGCATTGGCCGGGTACCACCTCTACACTCGTGTCACCTTTACACCCGATCGATCACGAGTTTTTTCTCCATAAGATCCTCCTCCCCTAGCTGATGAAACTGGAGCCCTAGGAGGATGATACTGATGCCCTGGCCACCCTATCTAAGTCTGGGACAATTTCTCCTGAAATGCCCTGGCTCACCACACTCAAAGCATTCGCGGTCTAGTGTCGGATGCTGAACAGAAGCTGAGTAACCACCACAGTCTAGGAATCTAGCATATAAACCCCCTGGCTGACTAGAAGAGTACTGACTGGCCCCTGATGGGCCTCCAACTGAAACCTGCATGGCTGACTAAACAGGGCATCCCGAATGGACCTGAGAACTCTGGCCCTTACAGAAAGAGCCACTAAAACTACCACCTTTTCGGACCTTCTTCTCTGCATACTTATTTTAAGCATCCTGCCTAACACCTTCGATGGTCCTAACGTAATCCATTACCTCTTGGAATGAAAAACCTGAGTCCGCAAGCTGAAAAGCTGACAACTGAAGAGCAGTGTTCAACCCTTTCACAAATCTCCTAACTCTCTCCTCCTCAGTAGGTAATAATTGGAGAGCTTAATGAGACAGAGAATAGAATCGGGCCTCATAAGCGAGGCCGCTATCCGTGCAATAATGCGAACTCATCACGTCTCCTATCCCTCAAAGTAGAAGGAACATACTTCTCTAAGAAGACCTCATAAAACTGAGTCTATGTCAGCGGAGGCAATCCCACTGATCTATACTCCAAAAAATCCCTCCACCACAACTTGGCATCACCCAAGAGCTGAAAGGTCACAAACTCAACACCATACTTCTCCACCGCCCCCATCTGATGGAGCCTCTCATAACAGTCCATGATGAACTCATAAGCATCCTCGGCCTCAGTGCCATAGAAGACTGGAGGCTTCATCTTAGTGAACCTCCAAAATAAATCATGCTAATGACCGGTCAACACCGGCCCTGCCACTGATCTAGAAAATACCTCAAGTCCTAAAGTCTTATCTAAATGTGGGGCACGCGGTGGATGTTTACCACCGGGAGCACAAACTCTTGTCCCGAGCTCCGACTACCCAATCTCACCTTGACGAGGGAACGACGGTACACCCCGCCTCAATCGGACCATTCGACGAAGCCCACTCAACCCATAACTTGTCACCACCGGAGCTGCCACTACTGCGGCCGAGTTCGAGGCCGCAACCTCCTGCATTGCCTCATGTGAACTACACAGGGGCTGTTGGGGACCCGGCGCGGCCCCGACCGATTGTGGAGCCCCGCCCCTACGGTGCCGGCTTCCCTGCTCCGCACATCTATGGCCGCCGCCCCCCACGTGGCACTCCAACGAAGCCGCGTCCCCGACGGCCTGCTCGGGTACCTCGTTCGCCACTGCTCCCGCATGAATTCTCACCATCTGTGAGGGATTAGAATGAAAAGCCAGATACCAATTTAAATCGTCCAGATACCAATTGGAATCAAGTAGCATGAAAGAAAGAAAGAATTATAATTTTCCTAGTGTCCCACAGCCTCTCGAAGATAAGTACAGACGTCTACGTACCAATCATAAGACTCTGCTAAACATATCCTTGTACAACAAGATCGACGAACCTAAATCTTTGATACCAACTTTTTCACGACCCAATTAGCTGTGAGTGGCACCCACACGAATTCTTCTAGTGGGCGAACAATTCCTTAACCAATTTGTTACACCCCATATCTTCGAAGAAGCACTTATCAAATTTGAAACATAAGTACGTTGAGTTATGGTTAAGCAAAACCAATTTGGAATATAAAGAGCAAGCATTATTAAGTATATTTAATGAGTGAAGGAGGTATATAAGGTATACCGGAAGGTTTCATAAGGAAATGAGTGGAAGAAGTGGAGTAGTACGACTTTGGAGAAAGGACGGGTAATGTTTTGTCTGAAAACTTTGGTCTAACTTGAGGGACGAATATCTCCTAGCATATGAAGTGTCTTGAAGTGAAACAAAAGCCTAAAATGAAGCTCATCAAGTCTAGTTTCCAACACAACAAACTGCTCATCGATAGGACATTGGAGTAGAGAATTATGGACGTTACAAGTTCAGCTGACAGAGCAGAAACGCGTGCTACAGTCTGCTAGAGTTACGACTACATTACTACTACGGTAAAATGCTACGTGAACCCGACCCGAATTTGACCCCTATATAAAGAGTAATAACCCTCTTTTTTCATCAGATTTTCCTAGAAAATTCCAAAAATTGAAGACAGAGAGAGAGGAAAATAAAAAGTGAGCAATTTTTAAGTTGCAGAGTAGTGGTTTATGTCCGGGTAACGCATGGTTGTGATTCTATTATTGTTTTGTGGTGGATTTTAGCGTGAATATTGAGGATATTGCTGTCTTAACAATAAAGAAGGTATGAATCTTTCTCTTTTGGTATTATATAAGGCTTATTTACGGAGATAAAGTCATTAAATAATTGTATAGTAAGTTGGTTAGTTCTCGAAGTTGGAAAACAGCGTGTGGGCTATTTTATGGTACATATTAGTGTTGGAAATGATTTTATTGATGTTGGTATTGTTGTTATTGTGTTGGTTGCTGAATTGAGATTCCGAGCTAAGCATATAAACGGAGGAGAGATCTTTGCCCGATTTTCAAATAGATATAAAATAGTTTGACTTTGAGAGCTTAGCACAAATATACTACGATGAGTCTAACGATTGTGTGAATCCTCTTAAATGTAGACTTGCGAGCTCGGACGAATAAGTATAGATAATTAGAGGCTGAACAGGTATGTTAAGGCTCGTCCCTTTCTTTCAGAGGCATGATTCCTATGTTATGATTCCATACATATTTTTCATAACCTTCTTACTTCCAAAAGTTAGGAGTTCATGATTCTTAAAAGCTTTTTATGATGCTAAGGATGAGATATTTTCTATGATGAACATGATGATGATGATTTTAATTCTAGAAATTTTGAAGCTATGATATGAAGGCATTATGAGATTATTGAGTCATTTCATGAATCTCTTGATCTTACTCATTGTTGATGGTCTCACCTCATGTTACTCATTCCTTCGAGGTGAGATATAGCGAAGATAATGATTCTATTTTCAACTCAATCTAAGTTCATGATTCTCGAGACTTCCATACATTATCGGTTTCATCTTACGATGGTTGACTCTTCAAGGAATGATATAGTGATAATGGTAATGCTAATGATGATGTTGATTTTACTTATGTATTTTTATGTGTGTGTATGTATGTATGTATGTATGCATTACATCCCACTGATTAGTTGGGTAAGATAACACCGCGCCTACATGGCCGGGTAAGATAATACCGCGCCTACATGGCCGGGCAAGATAATACCGCGCCTACATGGCCGGGCAAGATAACACCGTGCCGATATGGCCGGGCAAGATAATACCATGCCTTAATGGTCGGGCAAGATGCTATAACTATTACCGTGCCTTAATGGCCGGGCAAGATGATATATATATATATATATATTACCGTGACTTAATGGCCGGGTAAGATGCTATATATATGTATATATATATATATTACCGCGCCTTAACGGCCGGATAAGATATTATATATGGCTATATACAGAAACGTTCTTTTTTTAAAAGCTAAGCATGCACGACATTGCCTTAAAAAGGCATCCAGAGACACAAGATGATCTATTTTATATTACGTTATCTTCATACTTTCATTATGTTGTTATTTATGCCTTACGTACTCGCATATTGCTCGTACCGACGTCCGCTTCTTGTGGACGCTGCGTTCATGCCCGCGGTGTAGATAAACGAGACGAGGATCTTTCATCGTAGGTCGCCTTCGAGGTGTTGGTCTTGAGAGATGGCTCCACGTCTTCCCCGGAGCATTGCGAGTCGAGTCTATATATATATATATATATATATATATATATATATATATATATATATATATATATATATATATATATATATATATATATGTTAAGGGTACGTCGGGGCCATGTCCGACTTGTATACCTCGGTCATTTCATAGAGGCTTTGCGGACGGTTCTCGTATACTGACTTAGTTATAGTGTGACAGTAGTAATGTCAGCATCATAGGTCTATTGTACATATACTTATGCATGATATTATGTTCATAATTAGCCTCTTGATCTTATTATTGCAATTCGAGACATAGAGGTTATGAGTTGTAAGTTGGTTCGCTCGGTTTTCGCAAGGTGCCGGGTGCCAATCACGCCTTACCTAGGGTGGGGTGTGACAAATTAGTATCAGAGCAGTTCTATCCTAGGGTTGTCTGCAAGCCGTGTCTTGTTTATGGTGTGTTGTGCACCACACTTATAAACAGGATGTTACGGGACATTTAGGAATGATTGACCTTATTTTCTCATCTTAGATCGTCCGATGAGATCCAAGTCATAGGAAATGAAATTTCTTGTACTAATCCTTGGTTTCAGCAGAAGAATGGTGTTGACAAAGGAAGTGGATGATGATATTGGGATTACAGAGGCAAGTCACTTTGCCGAAACTATGTCATCAGAATGTGCCTCTTCTATGAGAATAAATTGGTCATAGTCAAGATAAGTTGATTGTACAGTAAAGCAGGGGGAATTAGTTACGTGTATAATTTAATGATAAGTTCAGTTGTAAGATTGCAGACGACAGAAGTTGAAGGAAACAGTACAGAGGTAAGTAATGGTAAAAAGGATTATAAGTCAGATATGATAAGAATGCTACAAGTATTATTGAAATGTATGGCCAATGAATGGAAGGGAAAGTGACCAGGGAAATATACAAGAATGATTGATAAAAGTTCAAGTATATTCTGAGTTGTGACGCATGAGGTAAGTTTTGTCATCTTTGCATTTCTGTTCGATATTGAGAGCCCTGTGAGGCTAAGGTGTGTTATGCATGTATATATGACCCTGTGAGGCATTGCATGTATTTTTTGGGCTGCGTTCAGGGTTGGATGGTAAGAAGTATAGGGGAAACTCTGTCAAAATTTTCCTAAAATTTAAGGAGGAGGACCAAGGATTTAAGAGATAACAAAGATTATACGTCTATGATTGCTATAGGTTGATTAAAGGGAAAGTATAGGACACGTTGATATGGGATGACTGACTAAGGTATTAGAGGAATTATGACACGCGACAATGGGGCAATTGAAAAGTAATAGGGAGTTATGAAGCAAGATGAGCTAAGGAAATGAAAGGAAAAGCCATGAAAGTAGATGGAGATAAGATCGCAAGAAAAGGATTCAAGGATATTGCGTTAGTCAAAACGAGCTGGTGACAATGAACCCTCGTGAAATTTCAAGCTGCTAGTTATATCAATAACAATCGCCATGATGAGATGGCTAACAGAATGGTACAAGCACGATGAGGAGGATACTTCACTCTATAGCCCTCCAAACCGAGAGGAGGACAGGTCGGCTACAGGTATATGAGTCTTTCATTGGAACTTCTTATGTGCGTACAACTATTGCAGGATACCATTGATAGTTGACAAATGGATGTTTTGAAGGGGCCGATAACCAAAGTACTTATAGATAACTGTGGCTAAGAAGTTCTACCACTACAAGGAATCTTAAAATTTAGGAATGGAAAGCAGTTGTATGTGTTGATTGATGGCTTGTCATCGGGAGTTCCAAAGGTTAAAATAGCATTTGCTTCGTCGGAAGAATAAGGAATCCTTTTAATCTGGAGGGAGATGCACTACGAGAATTTATCGGAATCCGTTAGAATTTCAGCTTGTTCTAGGTTATGTGATAAAGGTCACGCAGCAGGGTGGATGCGATCATACCAGCACTAATGCACCGGATCCCATTAGCACTCCAAGGTTAAGCGTGCTGGGGTGAGAGTAATACTAGGATGGGTGACCCCCTGGGAAGTGTACTAAAAGTCTTACAAATTCAGAGATAAGAGACAGATGAGAAGCTAGAGTAGACTAAGGGAAATTGGGTATGCGGAGTGGTTGGAAACCTCGGAGGTCGCGAAGGACAAGGCGGACTAGATCGGTGGTGAGAAAGAAGGTGCATCACAGCTCTAGAACTAGGATAAGTATGAAGGGCGTTCGAAAATACTTTGGAAGCAAGGCGTTAGTAAATATATGTATGACATCCCATACGTGGCCGCGTTAGCGATATGTGTGCCCGACAACCGATGTTGCTATATATTAAAGGCATTAATCGAACGGGGGTAATGAAGTTCAAGTGACAAAAGTGGTACAAATGTTACACAAGGTAAGTTGATGCTATTTTCACTACACGATAGAGTTGGAAAGTCCTAATGCAATAACATCAGAGAAAGGAAGAAAGTGAGTATGCAGAAAGTAAGAAGATCAAAATGTCGTGAAAAAAAAATGTAAGGAACAAAGGTGAGTGAAGCTTTTAAGAGAGACGACAGGCAAAGCAAGGGACTATTTGGGTAAAAATTCGAAGGTAGGTATGCGAAAGGAATAAAGTGTGGTAGTATAGAATAAAAGAGGAATGTGTGGGGTTAGAGAACGAATTTCGATTAGTGGGACTAAAAGAATAGTGACCATAACGAGGAATGTGAAGTAAGAGAAATAATGATTAGGCTTTGCAATGATGCTAAAAGATTTTCAACTCTCGAAAGGTATATATATATATAGGGATAAATGTGTAGTCAAATTGACACGGTTGCCTCGGACATGAGGAAACTTTCCTAAAAGATGGCTTAAGAATAAGACGGATTTGCACATTTAAAGGAATGTTTCTATTTCATGAACTTTCGAGCTGATACTATAAATAACAAGAGGAGAAGGGCGCTCGAGGAGGAAGGAACTCAAGAAAGGTTAAGGGTGAAAATAGGGAAGGTACACTAATGGGCAGATCTGTTACTTTATACATTCGGGTAGTTCGAGAAGGTCGTGGAATGTTAAGGACAAGATTATTTTCAAAGAGTTATTTTGATGCACGAGTGGTTATGAATATTATTTATGAACATTATTAGTGTGGAAATATTGGGAAAGGTTAAGGGCAAACTTGGAATTTGGAAATTGTTATGCATGACTTGTGGGAAAATATTCAAGGTGGACTATGGCTCACATGGGTGCAAAATACATGTGATTAAAGATGACTAAGTAGTATGCAATTCATCTTTTGTGCCTAAAGAAATTTCTAGAAATTTGAAGAAAAGTGGAGAAAAGAAAACCAAAAAAAAAAAAAAAAAAAGCAAAGGGGTGGCCGGCCATGTGCATGGCCATGTGCCACTCCTAGTATATATATAAGGGATGAAGAATAAGGCACAATTCTTCATTGTTGTTGCTCTAGAAATTTCAAGAGAGAGAAGAAGAAAAAAAGAAAGAGAGGGACGGCTAGAGAGGCACGGCCGAACCAGCCCCTAAAAAATGGATCTTGGAAAATATTTTCTTTA
>NC_081351.1:7254563-7275073 GCF_029784015.1 Lycium ferocissimum
AGTGACTAAGATAGGGGAATGTGAAGTAAGAAAAAAAAAACAGTGATTAAGCTTAGCGACGGCATAATAAGACTTTGGCCTTGAAAGGTATATGAAGGAATAAATGTATGGCCATACTAGTATGGTTTCCATATGCATGGGAGAGCTATTCTAAGAGGATGACCTAGGGAGGGTGAAGGTCACATGTGTTAGAAAAGAATAGTTCACGAGCTTTAGAACCCATATGAAAAATGGCAAGAGAAGAACGGTACTCGAAAGCGGTTAGCATATAAGGAGCCCCCTAAAGGGGGGGAGATCATATTATATTAGACCAAAAAAAAAAAAAATGCTGACATAGGCAGAAAGCAAAAGAAAAACTTGGGATTAGAAGTTTCCGATATGTTAGACACAGAGTTGGGAAGGAAGGCGAGGAATAAGGTATAGACGAAGACCTCATAAAAAGACTGTTGGCATATAAGGAGCCCCTTAAAAAGGGGAGGAGAACAGATGATCTGGGAAGGACAAAGATAATGAGTTGGCGCAGTAGATTAGAGAGTCTATGACGTGGAATAAGGACTCATGTAAAGACCACGAAGTCCGATTATAAAGGAAATGAGGTAAAGGATAAGGAATGGGCTCGAAGAAAAGGACAACTATAAAAAGAACCCTCCCAAAGTGTTACAAGACCCTATAAGATCAGTTGAACATTCGAGGACGAATGTTCTAAAGGGGGGGAGGATGTTATATCCCGTACTTTATACATTCGGGTAGTTCGAGAAGGTCGTGGCAAGTTAAGGAAAAGATTATTTTCAAAGAGTTATTTTGATGCACGAGTGGTTATGAATATTATTTATGAACAATATTAGCGTGGAAATATTGGGAAAGGTTAAGGGCAAACTTGGAATTTGGAAATTGTTATGCATGACTTGTTGGAAAAAATTCAAGGTGGACTATGGCCCACATGGGTGCAAAATACATGTGATTAAAGATGACTAAGTAGTATGCAATTCATCTTTTGTGCCTAAAGAAATTTCTAGAAATTTGAAGAAAAGTGGAGAAGAAAACCAAAAAAAAAAAAAAAAAAAAGAAAGGGGTTGCCGGCCATGTGCCGCTCCTAGTATATATATATATATATAAAGGGATGAAGAATAAGGCACAATTCTTCATTGTTGTTGCTCTAGAAATTTCAAGAGAGAAGAAGAAAAAAAGAAAGAGAGGGGACGACGGCTAGAGAGGGCCGAACCCAGCCCCCTAAAGTGGATCTTGGAAAATATTTTCTTTAAGCTTTCATACTAACGGAAGGTCCTCGTTGACATGGAGTGGTTGCTAGAACAAGAAAACCATCTGTTCTTGCAAAAAGGAGTCTTGGCGAGAAGGAGGAGTGAAGGAAAAGGTAAGGTTCTATCCTCTTTTGCATGTTTTATGGATGTTTTGGACATGTTGTAACGTATGGAAATGGATGAAAATCATGAAAATATGGATGTGGTGTTGTGGCCGTATGTGTTGTGGTAGCCGTGTGTGTGTGTTGTAGTGAAAGACTAATTTCATTCGGTATGTTTAGAATATTGTGTTGCATGGAAAAAGAATGAATTAATTTTACTTAGTCTTGTGTTGTGTTGAAATGTATAGAGATGGATGGAAATGCATGAAAATGTATAAGAAGTTGTTGTAACCGAATGGTAGGTGATTTGGTAAGCTATGGTAAGGTGATGTTATTGGACATTCTAGTTGTTGTCAATATGGATCATGTAATGTGGAATGAAGGTCGTTGTCGAAGTTAATGCATATGAATGATCATGAAATGTATGGTTGTTGTTGAAGTTAAGGTTTCGGATAAAGTGGCATGTTGATTGAGTGTTGGAATATTATGTGAATTGAATCGAATTGAATTGAATTGAATTGAATTAGATTGAATTGAACATTGAAGGGTTGCTAGAATAATTGTTGATATTGTTGGCGAGTTGAATTCTCGGATTGTTGTTGATGAAATAAGCGAGTTGGATTCTCGGGGATGGTATATTTGGAGGAGATCTTGCGAAATTTCGGCGGGATATAAAATAATTTGTTTGAAGAATTAAGATAAGTATATAGTGATGAGTCTAATGATTATGTCAACTCTCTTGAATGTAGACTAACAAGTTTGGATGGATAAGCGTAACTACTAAGGCGGCGCGGTATGTTAAGGCTCGTCTTTTTTCATACATGGCATGAATCATACGTTGCGATTTTATAAATGCTCCCATAACGTCCTTATTTTCAAAGGTCGGGAGTTATGATTTCAAGCATGATTTTCCTTCCACAAAAGTTTATAAATGTTTTCCCAATTATCCATTTGTCTCCAAAAATCAAGTTTTACGATTTTTGAAAGTTTTATGACGAAAACAACGACTATGATTTTATGATGACAATGATGATGCTAGATATGAGAAAATGACTAGGACGAATATGCCAAGGATATATGTTGTACCACGAATACGACGTTATGAAATGTTAAAGCTAATTTTTGGGTAATGACTATTTTAAAGGGTTTCAAAGCATATGAAATGATATGTCATGACCACTGTTTTATGTTTTTTCAGTGATGTCATCCTTGATTGATAGTCTCGCCTTATAATTGTTCCTTGGTGAGGCGGGACGATCGATTATCCATAATGTAATCGGAGGAGTTACCGACACTTACGTCCTCCGATAGAGTGGTAGTTTTCATTTGGGCTCTCATACGTGCTTTATTTTTACATATGATTTATTTTATGACACCGTGCCGTCCGACGGGCGGCCGGGCCAGCTCACACCCTTGCGGTGGGCAGATTACACCCCGGACGCGGGAGGCACGGACGCGGGCTTATACACCGTTCCTATATGGACGGGCGGTTATACACCGATCCCTCGTGGTCGGGCGGTTTACTTACGAGATATTTACATGTTTTTTTTTAAAAGCTAGCATGCATGGCATCCGCCCCCAAGGGCACTCGGATGACGATTACTCCTTTATTCCGTAGTGCACTCGGAAAGCGTTGCCGGCCTATATGGTCGGGCGGTAGTCCACCGCGCCTATATGGTCGGGCAGTTATACACCCGCCTATACGGTCGGGCGGTTTACTTGCGGTATCTATATAGTACTCAAAAGGTAAAGTTAACTTTGAAAATCTATCATTGTAGACAAACGAGATTACTGGGTTATATCACTCTCACATGTTGTGTTTTATGTCTCTACTATGATTCCGTGATATTACTCATGCCTTACGTACTCGGTACATCACTCGTGCGCGCCCCTTTTCGTGGGCGCTGCGTTTCATGCCCGCGCGGTACACCGGATGAGTGGAAGCCGTTACGAGAAGACGTTCCCGGCGGAGTTGGTAGACTCCGTTTGTACAGGTCTTTGCCCGAGTCGGATTATATGTCTTTGTGCGGTTTGTTCGAAGTTAGAGACCTTTCAGACAGAGTCATGGGTCTAGAGTGTCAGTTTTAGAAATGGTCCTGCTAGCCGACATGATTTTATACATTATGTCACAAAGTCCTTACGCTTACAGATTGTGTTTAACTGGAAACGACAAAAGATTTTGAAAGCTTTACTATGTGTTTAATCTAAGAATCCAAAGAAAGTATGTATGTAATAAGAGTCAGCGGGTTCGCTCGGCTCCGAATATGGGGTCGGGTGCCCATCACACCCTAGTAGGATAGGGGTGTGACAAGATCGAAGGAAAAGATGAGCATTTAGAAGTAAAGTAACTGGAAATCTTTAACCATGGGAGTGAGAAGGATATTTTAACAAGTTGGCGGTAGGAAGCGATCGGTGCAGAGATAAGAATGAGGATGAAGGGGCGACACATATGATTAGAAAATTAATGATATGAGGCAAGAATTTCTGTAAAGACCGAGAGATTCGACTATAGAGGAAATAGAGTGAAAGGTAAGGAACGTGCATGGAGGACAACCTAGCCGTGACATCAGAAAGATGAAGGCTCGATGAACGAGGATGGGAAGAGTGTACATGGTAAGAATTCTGTGCTAAGAGCAAGAAGTAGCAGGACACTCGGAAAACTTGGATACACAGCTGCAACACAAACGCGTAGTTAAGAAGGATTATAAGCAAGTGAGCTAAGCGGGCGAAAGGACTAGTAGTGGATAGAAGGGTATGGAAATGTTGAGGAAAAAAAAATGATGATATAGACATAAATGGAAGAAAAACTCAGGGAAAGAAGTTTTAGATATGTTATAAGCAAAGTCGGGAATAGAGATGAGGAGCAAGGTATAACCGAAGACTTCATAAAGGACGTGGTGAATCCCGATGTCCCCATTAACTGATGGGTCCAAGAAATCATTAGTCATAGAAGACAGAGGTGTGAAAAGATGGAAAAGAAGGCATCAGAATTGGATCTAACCCTTATAAGTATTCCAATTGAATACAAGAGTGTAACTAGCAAAAAGATAGATAAGTCAGACCATACGATGACGGAACCCCGGCCCAAAGAAGATCGTGAAGGGCGGCATATAATTATCAAAACAATGGATACTCGAAAGCTATTGGTGTATAAGGACTTCCTTAATAAGGGGGAAAGAACATATTAGACTTGAAAGAAATTATGACGTTCTCAAACATCGAAGAAGAAGAAATTTATTAGCTCGAGGCCGAGTTCGAGCATATCGGCGTATCGGGAAGGTAAGAAGAAACGAAATGAATTGACAATAAGTGCACCGTAGGCAGACATAGGAAGAAAGTATGGAAGACACCTTAAGAGAATGCTTCACGCCGACGCAGGCTACGACATTTCTAGACCAGGGAAATTTGTGCCGCACCTAAATAGGCAGTGACGTATCCTAAAGGGTGATAAAGAGAGTAAGAAAGCTCTGCAAACTAATTACAAAGACAATGATGAAATGGATGATGAGTACATAGGACACTTTGGGTTACAACGGAAGAAAATCTTGATATTAAAGGAAAAATATGTGAATCTTAACAAAGGGAGTAACGATAAGCGGTGTGGCGATCTCTAAAGAAAGGAAGACTGTTGTGGGTGCAGATAGAAAGGCAGCAACATCACCAAAAGTTAGAAAGTATATTACGAGTCACTAACCATACTGAGTATAAGGGTATGTATTATAGAATTATATGAACCATCAGCGTAAGGTTATGCCCCGCAGATAGGAATGGACACACTGGAAAGCCAACAAGGAATGACAGCTAACTAAGTGATCACTCGAATAATGAAGTCAAGGGTAAAGTATACCATACCGATGTTGGAAAAGAACCTGTGGTAAAGTAAGAGTTGCTCTAACTTTATAACTATAAGTTATATTGCAAGATTTGAGACAAAGGAATTAAAGGGAGAGTTTTGACAAGAACTCGAAGATATTGTGAGCTATAGACCAGTACGAACTATGATTATTGGTTCATCGCAATATATAATCCTGCTACGAGGATTAATAAAGATGGTGATGGAACATTAGGAATGTACGTAATTAAGAAATTATATTGAGGATATGGATATAACTGATCATGGAAAGGAATTAAGACAGATGGTTGAAGAAACGTAACCGTTAAGAGTAAGGATTTGTCAGTAGCAGAGAACCGTTGAACAAGCAACTGGACGTTAGTATAAGAAATGAGGAACGAAAAGGAAGGACGCTCGCGGGACGGCAAGTAGCCGTGGTGTGGCCAGTTAAACCACAAAAATGGAGGCAGAATGAGAACGGAATACTAGTTGACTTGTTATTATATATATGAGGTTTGAGGACTGTACGACTCAAACATGAATTAGATAAAGAGCTAAGAAAGAACAGGACGAAACTGACCAAATCATAGTATAATTATACGATAGTCGAACAAAAAATTCAATGAGGCTATTGAGGATCGGCGCACTACAACATTCGAGGATGAATGTTTTTAAAGGGGGAATAATGTTACACCCCGTATCTTCGAAGAAGCACTTATCAAATTTGAAACATAAGTACGTTGAGTTATGGTTAAGCAAAACCACTTTGGAATATAAGGATCAAGCATTATAAAGTATATTTAATGAGTGAAGGATGTTATATAAGGTATACCGGAAGGTTTCATAAGTAAATGAGTGGAAGAAGTGGAGTAGTACGACTTTGGAGAAAGGATGGGCAATGTTTTGTGTGAAAATTTTGGTCCAACTTGAGGGATGAATATATCTTAGCATATGAATTGTTTTGAGGTGAAACAAAAGCCTAAAATGAAGCTTGTCGAGTCTAATTTCCAACGCAACAAACCGCTCGTCGATAGGAAATTGGAGTAGAGAATTATGGATGTTATAAGTTCAGCTGGCAGAGCAGAAACGCGTGCTACAGTACTGCTACGATGATCTGCAGCTACGATCTTGCTTTAGTAAAATGCTACAGTGAACCCGACCTGAATTTGACCCCTATATAAAGGGTAATAACCCCCTTTTTCATCAGATTTTCCTAGAAAACTCCAGAAATTGAAGACAGAGAGAGAGGGAAACAAAAAGTGAGCAATTTTTAAGTCGCAGAGTAGTGGTTTATGTCCGGGTAACGCATGGTTGTAATTCTAGTATTGTTTTGCGGTGGATTTTAGCATGGATATTGAGGATATTGCTGTGTTAACAAGAAAGAAGGTATGAATCTTTCTCTTTTGGTATTATTTAAGGCTTATTTATGGAGATAAAGTCGTTAAATAATTGTATAGTAAGTTGGTTAGTTCTAGAAGTTGGAAAACAGCGTATGGGCTGTTTTATGGTACATATTGGTGTTGGAAATGATGTTATTGATGTTGGTATTGTTGTTGTTGTGTTGGTTTCTGAATTGAGATTCCGGGCTAGGCATATAAATGGGGGTCTAACGATTGTGTGAATCTTAAATGTAGATTTTCATAAGTATAGATATAAAATAGTTTGACTTGAGAGCTTTATGACAAATATACTACTTCGATGAGTCTAACGATTGTGTGAATCTTCTTAAATGTAGACTTGCCGAAATTTCGAAGCTATGATTTGACGATTGTTACAGTATTTTAGATAACTATTAGTTAAGACTTTTTTAGGTACAAAGTAAAAGTCGGGACGTGTGACCTTCGATTTTGTCGTAAGACCTAAGTGTGTATGTTAAGGCTCGACCCTTTCTTTGGAGGAGTAAAAACTTGGCCATGTGGCCGGCCAGGCCATGATTCCTATGTTATGATTCCATCTTCATATTTTTCAAGAAATAACCTTGGCAATGAAATTTCAAGACCTTAAGCCTTCCAAAATTAGTTAGCAAATTCTAATTCAAGGTGCTTGATAATGTGGAGTTGTTGTTTAAAAGCTTTTATGATTCTGAGGATGAGATATTTTCTTGTTTTATGATGAACATGATGATGATGATTTTAATTCTAGAAATTTCGAAGCTATGTGTGATTTGAAGATGAACAATTATGAGTGTGTTTGGTTATTGTGGTGTGTTGAGTTATTGAGTGTCATGTTTATGTTGAATCATGTGTGTCAAGAAATTGATCTTACTTATTGTTTATGGTCTCTATGTTGGAAATAAGAGTTTAATGATTCGAATTGGTATTGTAAGTGTTGAGATATGGAAGCGCATTTGCAGGTAATTTTCATGTTTATGGAAATGGCATGGTTTATATTGTTTCAATCATGTTTTGAAATCTAAGTTCATAAAGTTCTCGGGTTTGGGGACTTCGGGTGGAATGAGTATTTATTTATCGGTTGATGGAAATATTGTATGAATTATTTAAAGAGTTCTTGAATGTTGTTTGAATGGTTTTGATATAGTGATAATGATTGCATGTTGGTTTGTAAGTATGATGATGTTGATTGTTGGAAATGTGTGGAGAAGGATTATTAATGTTATGCGTTTGTGTGTGTGTGTGTGTGTGTGTATGTATTTGGCCATTGCATCCATTTATAAACGTTGTGATTTTCCGGGATTATGTGTTAGATAACATTTTTTGGTTGACGTTGGCCTGATGTTATGTAGATCTTGGAGAATTCAAGGTATAAGTTTGATTTGGATTAGCGTTGGGTGCGAGCGAGGTATGTAAAGCTTAACCCTTCTTTCTTTTGGCATGTCTTATTGTGTATAGGCTATAACACGAGCCTCGAGGGAATTCTATTCTCATAATCCGAGCATGTCCAGGGTTCGCGTTTGTCTCTTGGTAATCGTATGTTGATGTGAGAAAATATTGGTTTTGATGTTGTTGGAAAAAAATTGATTTTAAAGTTGCATAAAAACTTGGTTTTCAAAAGAATTTTATTCCTAAACGATGTTGAAACTACGAACGCTCATAACTTTCGACTAAGGGCTCGGATTGCCTCGCTATCGTCGTGGGAGGTTGTATGACGTGTGATGAGTATGTTTTCACCATAGGCGGGCCGGCTCGGGTTGACACCGTCCGTGGGTCCCGCGACCTTCCTTCGTCCTTTTCGATGGCTGAGAGTTTGGTATGACGATTTTCCCGATCTTAATGGTCATTTTACTTACTTTTTGAACCTATGATAATGATTTTATGCATTTGGTTACTAACTACCGCTCGTGCGGTTTGTTGGTAATCGCGGTTCCGGGTCGGTTTTGTTATCGTGCGCACTATGATATATATATATTGTGTTCCCGAGACCTCGCCATAGGGCCGGGTTCCGTTTATGGAGGTGATATGGCTTATATATATATATATATATTACGCGCCATCGAAAAGCGGGCGACCATATTTTCTCGTGCCCTTTTGCATGCTTTCTATTTTAAAAATATATTTTGAAATGTACTTATATTCGTTTCGATGACTCGATTAACGTTCTTTTTTAAAAGCTAATTGTTCACGACATTATGCCCTTAACCGGTTGGTGATCCGTCGTTTAGGATACCTATCCCGTCGTGTTGGACTTTATCGGAGCCTACATCCATATCTCGTTTTATGTGTGCGTGTGTGTATGTGTTTCGGCGGGGCCCGTTCATATGATTATGGGTTTGTTTAGAGGTCCGTAGACGTATATGTGGGTTGTGTGCCTTACGTGAGTTTGTATATGATATGTTTCGATCGTAGTTAGCCTTGTCGCTTTCGATATATATGTGTTTGAGTTTGAGATGTGTTTGAGATAGCGTTTGATTGTATGGCCCCGTGTGCAATTCGGGTTTGATGAATGCGTTTGGGTGCCAACTCGGGACGCCACGGATCGGGGTTTCGTGACAATTATTGAGTCATTTCATGAATCTCTTGATCTTACTTATTGTTGATGGTCTCACCTCATGTTACTCGTTCATTTGAGGTGAGATATAGCGAAGATAATGATTCTATTTTCAACTCTATCTAAGTTCATGATTCTCGAGACTTCCATGACATTATCGGTTTCATCTACGATGGTTGACTCTTCAAGGAATGATAGTGATATATATATATATATATATATGAATGTATGTGTTTAAGGTAAGATACGTCGGGGTTTGGCGGGTAAGTACCGAGCCTACGCTTAAGATAACCTCGCCTACATGGATGGGGTAAGATAATGAAGTTCATAGCTCCTACAGCCGGGCAAGATCTTCGATATTTGGTCGGTAAGGATACTATAACTATTACCGTGCCTTTGGCGGGAAAGATGCTATATATATATATATTACCGTGCCTTAATGGCCGAGTAAGATATATATATGTATATATATATTAGTCGGACAAGATATTATATAGCTATATACGGAAACGTTCTTTTATTAAAAGCTAAGTGCATTTTACATTCGCCTTAAAAAGGCATGGGAGACATGGATCTCTTTTATATTGTATCATCATACTTTCATTATGTTGTTATTTATGCCTTATGTTCATAATGTCTCGTGCGACGTCTTTCTTTTGTGGATCGTTTATTGTTGCAATCTTTCGAGACATAGAGGCTCCACTTCTTCCTCGATCATTGCTTAAGATAAGCTTAGTCCGAGTCTATATATATATATATATATATATATATATATATGAATTGTTGTAAGGTTGTCTTGTATACCTCATACGTTCGTCTTCGCAGACAGTTACCGTGTACTGACTTACTCATAGTGTGCTTTTCTTAGTAATGTCGCATCATGGGTCTATTGTATATATACTTATACATGATACTATGTTCATAATTAGCCTCTCGATCTTATTGTTGCAATTCGAGACATAGAGGTTATGAGTTGTAAGTTGGTTCGCTCGGTTCCCGCAAGGTGCCGGGTGTCAATCACGCCTTACCTAGGGTGGGGTGTGACACAATTATTTAATCATTTAAACAATCATAAATCGATAACCAGAATTAAATCATAAATTTTTCTAACCATGCCATAAATAAATAAACTGCAGAAATCCGATCTATTACAACCCCAAAATCCAAAAGTCATCATACAAGGACTCTAAAACATAACTGTCTAAAGAATGAACAACTGTCCGAAATAATCATAAATGTCTGATATGAAATAGATATCCAAAATAAGAAATATCTTCAGGTGGCATGGCATGGATAGGAGCTCACCCACGGATCTGATCAAGAACTGGCCTCAAGATAAATATGAGGTCTGGATGAAGTCTCTGGCACATAATCTGCACTTAAATAAAAAGTGCAGCAAGGCAGTATCATTACAAACACTATGTACCGGTGGATATCTTAGGCCGACAAAGATTAGTATCATGCACACGTTCATAAAATTAATACGATAGGCAGCTAGGCACAACAGTGCATCACCAACTAATGTCATCAGCAAAAATCAACTAACACGGGAATAAGATAAGTCCAGCCATAACCATCAACAGGAATAATATAAGTTTCATGCAATGCAATGCAAAAATGATAGTATCTCAACCATACACACATCTTTACTTCTTGGCAATTTTTGCTCAATAGTCATGACTTGCGGGTGGCACCCATGGTGTCCATGTACCGATTACTTTAAACCGACCTCGGATCACAAGCCCATAACTAGGCCACATCCTCATGAGCCCATATATTATATATATAATATATATATATATATATATATATATATATATATATATATATATATATATATATATATATGTATGTATATATGTATATTATCTTTGCATCTGATCACAATATGAATCCCAACGTATTTTCAGTTCAACAGTCAATATGGAATATGATCAGTCAATAAGTTCAATGTCAGGAATTACAAGGCACCATGCCATAAGTCATAACAAGAATAAGATAATTCAATTCAACAACGGAAAGAATATGCAACCATCTCAATCAACAAGAAGAGTATATATTGACTCTTTCCTTCTCAAAACACAACAATTTCATCTCAAGTTTCGATATATGAAGAAATGGCAACAAGCCCACACAATCAGAATTCATACCAACCAAATCATACTTTCTCCTATCAACTTTACTATATATACAATCAACTAACCAAAGTCTAACTCAAATAAACTGTAACTTACCTCAGATGCAGATTTGGAACATTGCAAGCTACTCCGCAATAGCTTTTCCCTTCCGTAATGCTTCAGAACGTTCAAAGTCTAGCAATGTAAAGATAAGTGAGTAATGAATCATCTACTCAAACAAGAACAACAATCGGAGAAGAAACCCCAATTACTTCTACCCTTTTCAAATGGGTGAACTATAACTTATTGCAATTTGATCATAACCTTAGTCCCAATGATCATGCCATCCCTAATTCATGGGTTTCGCATCAATTCAACCCCTTTCAATGGATTTTAGGATAAAGCTTCCATTTTTATACGAGCCCTAAGTATCAATATGCAATTTCCATAATTAATAATCAAGTTCTCATCCTCGAAAGTGATAATCTACACTCCTAGATGAACAAACAACAATAAAATCAACTACCCATAAATTATGTAAGGGTTTCCCACTTCTAGGGTTCTACCTTTTTTCTCCACCATTAGAGGACCTTCAATTAATGTACGAACTTAAAATGAATAAGGAATGAACAATGAAAAGGGTTGAGACTTACCTTCAAAGGAGAACCCACCAAGACTCTAGGAATTTTGCCTTTTAATTTCTAGGGAACAATTTCTAGTGTAAAGTGGTGAATGACTCGAAATTCCACAATATAAAATCAGTTTCTACCTTCTGTTGACCGTTGTAGCGGTCAATGTTTCATTGTAGCGACCTCGCTATAGCGGAACTTCTCCTGCTACAATGGACTTCATTAACTCCCCGACTCCTTCACAGCGGCGACCATCGCCCCACTATGGCGGGCTCACTACAATGGTATTACACCCGCTGCAGCAATCATATCCAACCAGTGAGCTCTGGTTTTTCACCAGATTTTCACCCAAAATTCCAACATCAATCCGAGGTCCTACAGACACAAACCAAACATGCACATCAATGTAAAAACATGTTACAGACTCACCCATGGCCTTGGAATTCTTAACGGAGGTCAATACTAAGTTACCCCCCAACAAAAATGAAACCAGTTTTCAAACAAAATACCCACAAGGATAAATCAAGGCCTCAATTTTTAAACTTCTAACTCTTTGAGCTTTTATTAGGCTCATTCCTGGTCTCGGAAGAGTACGGGTAGGGGTAAAATGGTCAAAATATCCATAATGACCTAACGGGTCGTTACACATGTATTCCATTCATCCAGGTTCCACTAAGATTCATCATGATGGAGGAAATTTATTAGTGGAACGATATGAAAAAGAATGTAGCAGATTTTGTTGCTAAGTGTCCGAATTACTAACAAGTGAAAGTCGAACACCGGAGGCCCGGTGGGTTGGCTCACAATATTGATATTCCTATTTAGAAATAGGAGATGATAAGTATGGATTTCATAACAGGTCTACCTCGTTCATCCTGTAGACATGACTCTATTTGGGTTATTGTTTATAGACTTACTAAGTCAGCGCACTTCTTGCCAGTTAAGATCACCGATTCAGCAGAAAATTATGGCAAGTTGTATATTCATGAGTGTGTTAGATTGCATGGGATCCCAGTGTCTATCATTTCAGATCGTGGTGTTCAGTTCATAGCAAACTTTTGGAAATCCTTTCAGCAGGGATTGGTCAGTCCTATCTATATTGGACCGTATAGAATCCTGCGAAGGGTTGGTCAAGTAGCTTATGAGATTGAGTTGCCATAAGAGTTGGCTGCTATTCATCCAGTGTTCTATGTGTCTTTGTTGAGAAAGTTTATGGGAGACCCATCGTTGGTTGTTCCTGCTGATACTATAACGGTTAAGGATAGCCTAACCTATGAGAAGATTCCTGTGGCAATTCTTGATGGTGAAGTTCGCAAGTGAGAACTAAGGAAGTAGCCTAAGTAAAGATCCTATGGAGGCGTCAGAAAGTTGAAGAAGCTACAAGGGAAGCCAAAGAAGACATGAAATCCAGATATCCTCACTCATTTGAAGAGCAAGCAAGAGCGTTCAAGGTAAATACCTTCAGTATCCATGCCATGTCCCTTACGTATTCATGCCTCATGTTTTAGCGTTCATGTTTTCATGAAATCATGCCATGTTAGTTCATCTTCCATGTTCCATGTCATGTTTCTTCACGTTCTCGTATTCAAGCCAGGTTCAGTTGCTTTCTTAACCATGGCTCATTATTTGAGGGTGAATGATCCTAATGGGAAGATTTTGTAACACCTCGTACCTCATTAAGTTACGTTCATGATTCAGGACTTAAAAACCAAGACAGGAAGTGTTGGGATTAGAAAATTTACCCCAGAATATTAATTGTACGTGTTACGTTAATTGTACGGGCCGTACATTATTGTACGGGTTGCACTTTTAGGGCGTACATTGCATGGGAAAATCGAAAGTCACTGGAATTTTCCAATCAAGGTACGGGATAGATGTACGGAGCGTACATCAATGTACAGGATCCCGTACAAGTCATTTGAAAATCACCATCCTTTGGATTTTGACAATCTAGGTACGGGCTACAAGTACGGACCGTACTTCAATACGGGACGTATTTTGAGCCCGTACTTTCCCCACTTCAGCAAATAGTATAAATACGTGGGTTCAGTTTTTATGTCCACTTTTTCGCCTCAATCCCTAGCATGAAGTTCTCCTCTTCCCACCATTAGAATACATCAAGGTAAGCGAATTCTAAGCATCTCAAGTGAATTCTAACATATATTCAGGAATATTAAATAAGGGTTCATCATTCCTAACTTAGGGTTTTCAAAAAAACCCATCTAAAGGATTCAACACTAAAGCTTTTGGGATTCTTCTCAAGTTCAGACCATTAGTTACAAGTTTTGGAGCATTAACAAGTATGTAAGGTTTCTATCTACGTGTGAAAACATCATTGTTCTTCCTCACGCCATGTTCTTCTAAGATTATACAAAAGTTTACCAAAAAATAGGGTTCTAGACATTCCCGTGATTACCCTAAGTACATGTACCATGATATACCATGTTTGTATAATTACTTTGTTATTGTATTCTTGATAATCCATTTTGGTTATTACGAATCTGTCTGTAATCTATGAAAATCCATGCTTCATATTCCATGAGTTCTTAAATGCAAGATATGAACTATTACGTCTATGATCATGAAATTCTACATGCTTCCATGTTCTCATACGAGTTATACTATGTATCTATCTTCATGTGATATTTGTACCCAACCCACTATGACTGGCACCAACGCTAACTCCTAGTGGGAAACCAATACGCCTAACCATCTACTCATTCAATCCATTTTTAGTTAACCAATTCATAACAGTTAAACACAAGATAAATCAATAAATAGTCATGCCATAAAATAATAACGTAAATGCGGAAGTCCTAACTATTACAACCCCAAAATCTGAAAGTTATCGTACAAGGACTCTAATCCAAAACATGTCTAAGGAATGTATACTGTCTGAAATAAATAGCTATCAATGTCTAGAGTGGAAATAGACATCATAACAAGAAGATCTTCGGGCAACCTGGCATTGATAAAAGTTCACCCTCAATCTGTCAGCAAATGGCCTCAACGCGAAATATGAGGTCGGGTAGTAGTCTCTGGATCACAATCTGCACTCAAACGAATGTAGCAAGGTAGTATCACTACAAACGCTATGTACCGGTAGATATCATAGGACGGGTAAGATTAGTATCATGCATGAATCATAAAATCAATAGAATAGACAGACCAGTCAACAACACATAATCAAATAACTCAACAACAAGTCAACTAAGGATGTTAACAATCAAGTCACCCAACGATATCAAGAATCAAGTCAACGGAAATAAGTTTACCGACAATATTCTCAATACTCAGTCACTGACAACTCGTGTACACACATGCTAGTTGGTGTCATTGCCCAATAGTCATGACTTGTAGGGGGCCCATGGTGTCCATGTACCACTCATTCCGAATTTATTCCTCAGACCCGAGCTCATAACTAGGCTATATCCTCACCCCCGATCAAATGTGCTTGTTCCTATCTAGGTCTTATCCTCACCCCCGGTCAAATAAGGCTTTTCATATATAGACATATTTATTGTCACATCGCTTTCAGTAATTGATTTATCATTTGAACCTCAATTTCGCCAAGAAGATCATATTAACTTCTCACCACAACATCATCAACCTGTAGGTCCCAACATATTGAATAGTGGCACTAAGCCACATAATCACTCAATCAATAGCATATAAGAAATTCAACCACACACATTATGCTTGAAGACTAGACATGCGTTCTCCTATCAATTTCATAATGCATACAATCAAATAATCAAAGTCTAATTCAAGTAGACCGTAACCTACCTCAACTATAGAGCTGGAACAATGTGAATTACTCCGCTATAGCCTTTCCCTTCTGTAATGCCTCAGAACGCTCAAAGTCTAACAATTAAGATGCTAAGCAAGTCATAATCACTCTAGTCACAAAATCAATTCAATGAACACCCTGCCTTTTTTCCCCATTCTAATAGGTGAATGATTTCTAGGTGTAATTCAATCTAACATTGGCCTTAACAACCACGAACTATCAATTTACAAGGCTATTTAATCAAATTATCTCCTATAAGCAGTTTATATGGTCAAGCTACCATCTTTATGAAACCCTAAGTCTCAATTCACTTATAAACACACAATAACATTCATAACCCACCAACTATTGAAAGTCTATTAAGTTCTAGGGTTACTATTCTTAATTCACCATTGTAGACCCATGAAAGGGATGATAATCATAGAGATAAAAGTGTAATGATGGAAGGAATGGTTGAGACTACCTCTCAAGGATATTCTTTCTCGAGCTTAAAATTTTGCCCTAGGTGCTTGTTGGGATTCTGAACTAGTGTTGAACTGGTTACATGGGTTGGCACATATCAGAGCAATACATGGGTTGGCACAAAACGGAGCAATACCGGCCATTCCAGCAGGAAGGTGTGCATGGATAGCAGCCCCAGGTCCGAAAAGAGTTCAGGCTCCGGGAGTTCAGCATGCCGCAGTAGTGGCACCTCGCTTGGATGAAGTTTTGGGTTTTGAGGCTTTTCTAAGGCTAGTTGCAGCACCGGTGATGATCGGTGAGGAGCATGATCTATTTTGAAGGATCACTAAATGAAGCCTCCGATTTTCTATAGCACTGATCAGAGGATGCGTACGAGTTCATCATTGATTTTCATGAGAGGCTCCATAAGATAGGGGCTGTGGAAAAGTATGGTGGTGAGTTTGTGACCTTCCAGTTCTTGGGTGATGCCATGTTGTGGTGGAGGGAATATGTGAAATGCAGGCTAGCGGGGTCACCTCTGTTGACTTGGGTTTAGTTCTATTCAGTGTTTCTAAATAAGTATGTTTTGCGTACTCTGAGGGACAGGAGGAAGGATGAGTTTGCTAATATTGATCAAGGGAACTCGTCCATTACTGTTTATGAGTCTCATTTCCATTCCTTATCCCGATATGCTCTTCAGCTGTTGCCTATTGAAGAAGAGAGAATCAGGTGTTTCGTGAAGGGACTGAACACTGGACTTCAGCTATCAACTCTTCAGCTTGTAGCCACTGAGGCTTCATTCCTGTAGGTAGTGGAGCATGTTCGTGTTGTTGAGGGGATTAGACAGGAGAGTCATGCAATCGAGGAGAGAAGAAAGCCGAAAGGGGTGGGAACTTCGACAACTCCTTCTCGAGGGGTCGAGTTCACGGGTGTATTTGGCGTACGGTTCAATCCCTATGTAGGTATTTCTGGGGACCGTCGGGGCTATTTATCGATCTTCGGTCGGCATGGGGGTTATACCGCTTCGTCGGCTTACGTTTGGTGACTATCTTTGGACCGTTGTTCATGTGGTTTTTACCCCCAGACTCACATAGGGCATATTAGGAGGTTTTGTCCCAGACTAAGACAGGGTGGTCAGTGGACTCAGTATCAGGCTCCCCGAGCTCCATTTGCACTAGATAGGGGAGGCAAGGACCGTACACGAACAGGGCGGGGCGGCCACACCGCGGGGTAGGGGTGGTGCGCGGCCCAACCGAGGCGCCTCGGGGAGGCAAAGGTGGACGAGCAGCCCGGCCGAGGGCGGGGTTCGGCCCAGATAGGTAATCGCGGTGGATCACTGGGTTGCAGAAGGGCGCTGTTACTTGTACACTTTCCTAGGTAGACCTGAGTTTGAGGCCTTCGATGCTGTCATCACAGGTACTATATCAGTTTATGATCAGATGGCTTCTGTTTTATTTGATCCGATTTTACCTTTTCATATATGGCTTCATATTTTGCTGTGGGTTTGGATATGATTTGTAATACTCTTAATGCCCTATCCATGTATCTACTCCAGTCGGGGATTCTGTGGTGGTAGATAGAGTCTACCCTTCTTGTGCGATTATATTTATGGGATGTAGTACTTGGGCGGACTTAATGATCCTAGACATGGTAGATTTTGATATCATCTTGGGCATGAGTTGGTTGTCTCCGCATTATGTGATTCTCGATAGTCAATCTAAAATTGTTACCTTAGCTATGCCTGGGGCACCTCGACTTGAGTGGAAAGATAACCTTAGTCCCCTCCCTAAGAAAATCATATCCTTCATTTGTGCTAAGAAGCTAGTGGAGAAGGGTTGTTTAGCTTATTTGGAACATATCCGTGATACTAGCGCAGATACTCCATCTATTGATTCAGTTCCAGTGGTATGCGAGTTTGCGGATGTGTTCCCCGCGGACTTGCCAGGTATGCCACCTGACCGTGACATTGAATTTTGGATTGATTTAGATCAGGGGACTCATCCTATCTCTATTCCACCTTATACGATGGCGCCAGCAGAATTAAGGGAATTAAAGAGCAGCTGCAAGATCTCTTGAGTAAGGGGTTTAGTCGCCCGAGTGCCTCTCCTTGGGATGCTCCTGTGTTATTTGTTAAAAAAAAGGATGGGTCTATGTGCATGTGTATTGATTATCGTTAGCTGAATAAGGTTACTATTCGAAACAAGTATCCCATCCCCCGTATTGATGATTTGTTTGATCAGCTACAGGGAGCTTCTATGTTCTCTAAAATTGACTTAAGGTCAGGGTATCACCAGTTAAAGATTCGGGCAGAGGATGTTCCTAAGACAGCCTTTAGGACCAAGTATGGGCACTATGAGTTCTTAGTTATGTCTTTCGGGCTTACTAATGCCCCAGCTGCATTCATGGAATTGATGAACAGCATGTTTAAGCCCTATTTAGACTCTTTTGTGATAGTGTTCATTGATGATATCCTAGTTTATTCTAGAAGTAAGGAGGAGCATGAGCAACATTTGAGGATTGCTTTTGGGGTATTGCGGGAGAAGAGGTTGTATGCTAAGTTCTCTAAGTGT
Organism: Lycium ferocissimum; assembly: GCF_029784015.1. Lineage (NCBI taxonomy): Eukaryota > Viridiplantae > Streptophyta > Magnoliopsida > Solanales > Solanaceae > Lycium > Lycium ferocissimum. The sequence goes on from NC_081351.1 coordinate 7,273,248, forward strand.
GAATTTTGGTTGTCTTCTGTGTCCTTCTTGGGGCATGTAATCTCATAGGAAGGTATTATGGTAGATCCACAGAAAATTCAGGTAGTTAGGGAATGGGCTAGGCCCACATCAGTGACCGAAATTCATAGTTTTGTGGGTCTGGTTAGCTATTATCGTCGGTTTGTGAAAGGGTTCGCCTCTATTGCTTCTCATTTGACCCGTTTGACTCAGAAAGAGGTACCGTTTTAGTAGTCCGACGAGTGTGAAGAGAGCTTTCAAAAGCTCAAGACTTTATTGACGACAGCTCCTATTCTAGCATCGCCCGTGGAGAGCAAGAATTTTATTGTTTATTGTGATGCTTCACGCTCTGGTTTGGGTGCTATTTTGATGCAGGAAAAGAAGGTGATTACTTATGCTTCTAGACAGTTAAAGGTGCATGAGAAGAACTATCCTACTCATGATTTAGAATTAGCAGTAGTGGTGTTCGCGCTGAAAATCTGGAGGTACTACTTTTATGGTGTCCATTGTGAGGTATATGCTGACCATCGCAGCTTGCAGCATGTGTTCACCCAGAGGGATCTGAACTCTAGGCAGCGGAGATGGATAGAACAGCTGAAGGATTATGACATCAGCATTTTGTACCATCCTGGTAAGGCAAATGTGGTGGCCGACGCGTTAAGCAGGATGTAAGCTAGCATGGGGATTCTTGCTCGTTTGATCTCTTCGGAGCGTCCGTTAGCAAGAGAGGTTCAGACTCTGGCTAACAATTTTATGAGGCTGGATATTTCTAACACGAGTAGGGTGTTGGCTTGTGTTGAGGCTCGATCATCATTTCTGGAGTAGATTAAAGGCAGTTTGAGGATACTAACTTGTCTAAAATCCATTATAAAATGTTATGTGGCAAGTCCAAAGAGGCCGTAATCGACGAAGATGGGGTGTTACCGATTAAGGGGCAAGTTTGCATGCCACTTGTGGGTGATTTGATCAAGACTATTCTGGCAGAGGCTCACAGTTCGAGGTATTCCATTCATCCTGGTGCTACTAAGAGGTATCAAGACCTGAGGCAACATTACTGGTGGGCTAGTATGAAGCGTGACATAGTGGAGTTTGTTGCTCAATGTTTGAATTGCCAACAGGTGAAGTATGAACATCAAAAACATAGGGGTACACTTCAGAGAATGCCCATTCCTGAGTGAAAGTAGGAAAGAATAGCGATGGATTTCGTGGTTGGTCTTCCGAAGACATTGGGAAAGTTTGAGACTATCTGGATTATTGTCGATAGGTTGACTAAGTCTGTCCACTTTATTCCGGTGCTAATAACTTATGATGGTAAGAAATTAGCCAAGATCTATATTCGTGAGGTTGTTAGGCTACATGGAGTCCCTATTTCCATCGTGTCCGACAGGGGCACGACGTTTACATCTCGGTTTTGGAATCATTTGCATAAGGAATTAGGTACTAAATTAGACCTTAGTACAGCTTTCTACCCTCAGACTGACAGGCAGTCCGAGCGGACTATTCAGGTTCTTGAGGATATGCTTCGGGCTTGGGTGATAGACTTTGGTGGTCATTGGGATCAGTTCTTACCATTGGCCGATGTGACGCCTCTTGTTTTGTCGTAGGAGAGCTTACTGTTTCCCAGTCGGGTATGCCTTTGGAATAAAGACCCGTGACCGAGTTTTGGAGATAGAAAGTGTCTTACCCCGTGTGCAAAGGTACCAGTAGGTATTCCTAGTAATTCACAGGATTAGAAGTTGAACGAATCGAATCGACGCAACTTTGGTGATTTGGAAAGGATGAAAACACCGACCATCGTCGACGTCACCGTCGACATATCGATGGACCGT
>NC_081351.1:7275173-7315383 GCF_029784015.1 Lycium ferocissimum
GGACATAAATTTTTGTACGCATGTCCACTTGACCCCACAATATACCGTTGAAAGGTATTTCAAAGGGCTAACTTTCAAGAAGGAAGTTTTCACAAATTCCTAATGCAAGTATCCGAAAACAGCCATGTTGCGTACCGTCCTGACTTAGACGAATTCAAGTGCCTTAAGAACTTCACTTTTCGTTTGACTTCAAAACGATTGTTTATCACCTGAGTTCATCCCTAATAGATTTATATAGCTAAAATATCACCTTTATACTAGATTCATACATTCATACCTAATTCAAATTTATGGGATGTTGCAATAGTGTAAGGCTTTCCTTAGGCCAATCCTGTCTAGGCGAATCCCACATCTATTGGGAGGAAACGAAGAGTGCTTTTTATAAGGTTTTATACCTCTCCTTTGACGCGTTTTTAAACTGTGGAGGGGCAAGGGCTCCAAAGGCGGACAATTTCCTTTTACAAGCGGTGGCCCAGGTCGTTGGGCTGGTATCGCAGCTGTCGGGCGGCTGTGGCAAACCGCGGGATGGGCAAACCTCAGCGAGGACTCTGAGTCCCAAGGGGGGATGAGTCTAAGGCTTGCCTTAAGTGAATTCCACATCGGGCTTAGGGCTAATCCCACCCCTAGCTGGGGAGGAGAACGAAGAGTGCTTTATAAGTGCTTGGATACCTCTCCCTTGTAAACGCGTTTTAAAACCGTGAGGGGCAAGGGCTCCAAAGCGGGCAATTTCTACAAGCGGTGGCCTGGGCTGTTACAAGTTACTACGAGGTTGTTGGCGCTCTAATTGGATTTTCGTATTTTTAGATTCGCCACTTAATTTATTATGGAAAATTAGGAAAATCGGATTTAAAGATTTTTTCAAAATAAGTAAAAATCTTTTTGGACCAAAGTTCGAGGTGTGGTTGTGATTTATCCCTCGGGGGAAGGTTTTACGCACCCTAGTATTAAAGATCCGTAGAATACAGTTGACCTACGAGCTTCAATGTGTGATTAATGTACTTATTTGCTTAAAAATGTTTTTAGTTTTCCGCAAAAAATGTCATTTTATTCATATCATAATTTCAAGAAAAAATTCGGCAAAAAGTCCCCTTATAAAAAGGGGTTTTGGTTTAGAATTTATACATATGAAATATGGAGTATATCTCCGATTTGTATACGTATATACATATAAAAGAAAAGAATAGTTTTATATATATATATTTGGATCACTTTGAAGCCCATCTGATCAAACCATAGTCCAAGTCCAAAACGTTTCATCCCTAATATTTGGTCCAAACAAATTTCTTCATTTTTAGTCCACAACGTGTTGGGCTTTTTCCCAAATCATTTTCACAAGACCAATTAAGTCAATATTTTGGAACAAAGCCCAGATTTCACCCTTAAATTTCAGATTTTTTGAAAGTCTTATTTCCAACCGAAAAAAGTCTTGGTGTGCCATTTTTACATTCAAGAAGTTCTACGTTTGATGTCTTTCATCCAAAATGATGAATCCAAATTTAGGAAAAAACAGTGGAGTTGTTGCATCACTTCACCTATTAATTCTCAATCCAATTATTTATTTTTTAATCCATTAGGCCGTGGAGGACGTGCCAGTGGGCTTAAGGCCAAAATCAGATACTAAATGCAATTTACTGTGGACGAAAGGTCAAAACTGTTTGCTTCATACTCCTAAAATCGTTTTAGTTCTTCAATAAATTTTTACTATCATGAAATTCTATTTCGTGCCATTTAGAAGTGATTGAGTTTGAAAATCATTTTTTAGCGACTTTCCTAAAATACTACGTCTTCCTACATTCTAACATGCATAAGGGTTCCATTATTTTACATACTTGTCATACAACATAAACACATAATGTAAAGATGAAAAAAAAGAAAGTATTTAACTGATGGGCCTACCCAAGCCTATTAGTGCTATTTTCACCCATGACTGGGCCTTCAAACATGCTAGCTTCAATCTTTGCTTTCCTCGGACTCGATCAAAATGACGTCGGGGCCGTAGCCCAACGAGGTCATATGTAGAAGTGGCCCAAATGGCCCGAGTTGGATCACATGCACCATAAAAGCAGTAAGGATTAGACTATTTATGTTTAAGTAATGACTAGTTAGATGTTCACTTCATATGTACAAGGAAAAGAAGCAAAAGATAAGAGCAGTCCATAACTCAAAACGGAGTGATACAAACAGAAACCTACTTAGCATTTAAATAACAAATATGACTAATGGCCTAATAACACAAGGAATTAATCGAAGCCCATACGCAGTAAAGCACACAGTCAAGCAGCTATGTCATGGACAACCAAGTAGGATTTAACCCAATATGATCGAAGTATGGATTTTTAGGACAAGCTCATCTAGTCACATTTAAAAGGAGCAAAAATGACCCAAACTTTGACAAGATGAGGACAAAATCTGCACTTACCCGAGATTATATCAAATATACTCCCTTGTATACATTTCCATGTATAGAAGTCCTGTATACTTTGTATATCCCCAGCTCAAGGCACAAGTATAAATGACACATAGCAGGTAAGAGCAGGATTTTCATGGTTATTACTCAATTTACATCTAACAAACCAAGCCAGTATACATTCATGATTTCATAGAGAAAAGGCATGTCAATATTTCCAACTTACAGTTACTGTTAGACAAACAAGACCTTCTTAATATGGCAAAGTTTTTTATGTTCCCAGAATGTGACATAAATTTGTCAAGGAACTTGTTTTTTTTATATATCATAACTCAAGTGTTGATCTTCAAAACAGACTCAACTTACACTTATTTTAAATATAGCAATAGGCCACAAAGAAGTGCCTGATTTAAAATCCAATTTCAAAGAGTGATTGGTTGATCCTTTAACATGTTTACTAATGATTAGCTGATTGCTCAGGACTCCTTATATTATCATGTAAAGGACTTGGTTATCCAAAAAACTTTCAAACAAATAGACCAGTGACCAAATAATACCAGATGAAACTCATGGCTGATTCAAAACACTTAGACTTGTACAAAATGGAACCAACTTCTTTTTACCAGCTTCAATAGTTAGACAGTTCATGAGGACAATTTAGAGCTTTCAACGAACCACATCTTATCTTTAAAAATCACACATAGGCATAAATAGGCAAGAAGATTAAATTAAAATGGGACAATATACTTTTCTAACAGTGTTCAAATAGGGATGAAAAGTGAAATAGATCAACATCATAACGTGATTCTTTATTGTGCTTAAATCCTTACCTAACGACAAGGCATTCATGATAACTCTGAAAGACCACGGATCAAACCCCGTTAGTTCGGACTCTTTGTTTTACATCCTAGGTGAATGATTAGAGACAAATGAAAGCAATTCGGTTGACATGATCTTAGACCAAACTTTTCCATTTTTTATCGGATAAACAAAAATGAGACCTAGGAAGCACTACCACTTTGGGTTTAACTCTTTTACAAATAGCACATTTTCTTCAAAATAGACATGACCTAAATAAGATCTAGGCAAATTAATCGGGTTCAGGGAACATATCTCCACCTAACATAATTTTTGGCCTTCTTAAGATTAAACAAACAACTTAATGTAGAAACGATTAGTGTTACACAACTATATAGTTAATTAACTTGTTAATAGAGTTGTGTCCAATAGTTATAGCATTCTAGCACGCTCTTGATCTCATTAACATGGGCATGATTCAAAAACAACCTCCTATTAACTCTAACGAACCAATCTATACGGACAAGCACATCTTTATACTACCATACTAAATTAAACAAGGAAAGGCGGACCAAAATAGACTAGACACCATTAACATCATGTTAAGCTAAACATATAAAGCCAATCACACTAAGCATGACTTACATTAAACTACCATATTAAACTAAATAAGCAGCTAACAAACTAGACTAAATCACACACTAACGGCAGTATAAAAAAAAAACAAGCAGAAACTAAGCACATAATGATTAATATGTGAGGCAAACAAGCATAAAAAACTAACCAAATAAGCTAATAAGGAGAAAGGGTAAGAGTGTTACCTTTCTCGTGTGCAGCCTTAGTCGAGTGTTGGACTTGGAGACTCCTTTACTCCTCAAATACCAAGAACTCAACCACAAAACCCAAAAAACAAGAGAAATAAACTCTTTAAAATTTTACTTAAAACTCAAAAAAGTTAAGGATTTCCAATATTTTGGAAATCTCTGGTATTTTCGAGTTCTTTTGAGTATATCAAAATTTATATGCTCAAACTTTTCAAATAACAAAGAAATAGGGTCCTTTAAGTAGGAATCCCCAAAACCCCAATCACACCAATGTGGGATAACTCCCAAAGATAGGATTCCCTCCTCACATCCCATGTTGTAGGGTTAGGATTAAAGTGCAAAAATGAACAAAGGGTCAGATTTCACCCTCAAGTGGTCGATCCATTTGGTTCTTCATGAACCAATGAGATTCATGGATTCAAATCCATAAAAAACCAAAAACAATTAAGAAATTACGGAGTAGTACCGTTAGAGACTCAGAAAATAAAGAAAAAATAGTGAAAAAGGCGAGATAGCACCCTGTTTGGGTGGCGTTAGGTGAGAGAAGGTGGAAACATTCACTGTTTCCCCTTTCAGCCTTGCAAATCACTGAAAAAGCATCGTACACCTGCCATATTGCCATTTTTAGGCATGGTGACGAGGAAAGAGACGAGGGTTGGCGGCTAGGGTTAGCAAAGGGAAAAGAGGAAGGGAAGAGGCGGGGTGTGTTTGGGGCAAAAAATATAAGAGGAAGGGGCCTTTGCCCCTCTTATCCACGTGTTGGGCCGGGTCATGCCCTGCACTGGGCTGGACTCGGTCTATTAAAAAAAAAGACAAAGGGCCCCCTTTAATATATATACATGTATACATGTGATATATGTATATCCGTGTGTACATGTGTATATACACCGAGTTTTGACACTTATTTTAATAAATAACCAAAATTAGGCAAAGCCTAATTAGTTAGACTCTTAATCATGCTTAAAAAGATTAATTTAAACAAACAAAAAATTAATTTTGCAAATATGTCCTTAAATTGACTTAGTCTTAAGACCAGGCTATTTCAATTATAGCCTCATTTGGTCTACATTAGCCATTTTAACGAGACTTTGCAAAACTGACCTTAATTAATAAGACCAATGATTTTGGCCCTTTCATATAAGGTCACAATTAAACCATATAACAATAAAAATAGGCTAATTTTTGCAATAATGACCTCAATTCATAGAATTGACTTTCAATTGGGTCATAATTTTGACTATTAATTAATTATTTCAATTATAGTCATTTAATGGGTAGTTTACAGAAAAAATCACAATTAAATGCTCAATTAATTATGATAAATTCTAATAAATTGATTAAACAAGAATTGAAGAGTAAAATGATTAATTTATTTAATTAACCAGATCCCATGCATCAAACAGAGTAAAATACTTCGCAAATTGACACTTTAATTAATTTAGACAACTAAGTGAATAATTATGGCAAATTATCCTCTCTTTTGATTAATTTAGCAAACGTATTATAATTGTGAAAATACTTAAATTAATTTATAATATTATAGAAATTATTTCATCAAACAAAATTGATAAAATAATATCTAAATAATTTTTACAAAAATTATTTTGACTTTTTTTGAAAAAAAAAATACATATTTCACTCTGTTTAATATTCAATGACTATGGGTAATTAAAGAAAATTATGGGAGGTCAAAAATTAGGTGTCAACAATTGATAGTGAGACGGTCTTGAGGATCAAGGGGCGTGTTTGCGTTTCTCACATTAATGACTTGATTCGAACAATTCTGGAGGAGTCCCATAGTTCTTAATACTCTATCACGTGCTACCAAGATGTATCGTGACTTGAGACAATATCATTGATGGGCTAGGATGAAACGTGATATAATTGAGTTCATTTCGCAGTGTCTAAATTACCAGCAAGTTCAGTACGAGCACCAGAGACCCAGGGGTACGCTTCAGAGGATGCTCATTCCCAAGTTGAAGTGGGAGAGAATAGCCATGGATGGACTTTGTCGTTGGTCTTCCGAAGACCTTGGGCAAGTTTGACTCGAATTGGGTCATTGTTGATACATTGAGCAAGTCTGCTCATTTCATACCCATTCAGATCACCTGTACTGCTCAGAAGTTGGCCTAGATTTATATCCGTGAGATTGTTCGTTTGCATGGGGTCCCTATTTCCATCATATCTTATAAAGGCATGCAATTTACGTCCTGATTTTAGAGGACTTTGCAGTCTGAGCTGGGCACTCGATTGGATCTTAGTACAACTTTTCACCCTCAGACAGATGGTCAATCTAAGCGAACGATTCCGGTTCTATAGGATATGCTCCAAGCTTATGTGATTGACTTCAGTGGTCATTGAGACCAGTTCTTACCATTAGTGGAGTTTGCGTATAATAACAGTTACCACTCGAGCATTGATATGGCCCCGTTTGAGGCTCTTTATAAGAGGTGATGTAGATCTCCTATTGGGTGGTTTGATGCATTTGCGGTAAGGCCATGGGATACTGTCCTTTTGAGAGAGTCACTAGACAAGGTTAAGGTGATTCAAGAAAAGCTCTTATCGGCACAGAGTAGACAGAAGGAATATGCGGACCGGAAGGTCCGAGATCTTGTGTTCATGGTTGGGGAGCAGGTTTTATTGAAAGTCTCACCCATGAATGGTGTGGTGAGGTTTGAGAAGAAGGGAAAGCTCAGTCCTAGGTTCATCGGTCCCTTCGAGATTCTTAGTCGTGTGGGGGAGGTAGCCTATGAGTTAGCTTTGCCTTCAGGTTTGTCTGTTATTCATCCGGTGTTTCATGTCACTATATTGAAGAGATATCATGGTGATGATTCTTTTATCATTCGTTGGGATTCAGTCATGTTGGATGAGAACTTGTCTTATGAGGAATAACATATTGCTATTCTAGATAGAGAGGTTCGTAAGTTTAGGTCTAAGGAGATTGCGTCAGTTAAGGTTTAGTGGAAGAACCACTCCGTTGAGGATCTTTACTTGGAGAGACGGATATGCGTAATAAATATCCCCAGCTTTTCACTTAGTCAGGTACCTTTCCCCTTGTTTCCTTTCCTTGTCCGTTCGGGGATGAGCGATTATTTAATTGGTATTTGATGTAACGACAAGCTAGGTCGTTATGGGCATTTTGACCATTTTACCCCTACCCTACCCTTCCGAGAATAGGAATGAGCCTAATGAAAGCTCAAAGAGTTAGAAGTCTAAAAATTGAGGCCTTGATTTATCCTTGTAAGTATGTTATGAATTGTTTGAAAACTTGTTTCATCGCCGTTGGGGGTGACTTAGTAAATTTGACCACCGTTAGGAAAATCGAAAATATGGGTGGTCGTAGCATGTTTTACATTGATGTGCATGTATGGTTTGTGCTCGCAGCCTCGAGATTGATATGGGATTTTGGGTGAAAATCTGTTGAAAAACTAAAGCTACGCTGTCGGATGTCATGATTTGCGGCGGGTGTCATCCGTCGTAGTATAGCTTCATGCGCCAGGCAATTGTTGTCGCCGCGGGGATTCGGGGAGTTAATGAGGTCCGTCGTAGTGGGAGAAGTTCCGATGTAGTAAGATCGTTGCAGCGGTCGATGGAAGGCAGAAACTGATTTTATATTGTGGAATTTCGAGTCATTCACCACTTTACACCAGAAACTGTTCCCTAGAAAGTAAGAGGCGAAATTCCTAGAGTCTTGGTGGGTTCTCCTTTGAAGGTAAGTCTCAACCCTTTTCATTGTTCATTCCTTATTCATCTTAAGTTCCTACATTAATTGAAGGTCCTCTAATAGTGGAGAAAAAGGGTAGAACCCTAGAAGTTGTAGACCCTTACATAATTTATGGGTGGTTGATTTTATTGTTGTTTGTTCATCTAGGAGTGTAGATTATCACTTTCTAGGATGAGAACTTGATTATTTACGGTGTAAATTACATATTGAGACTTAAGGTTCGCATAAAAATGGAAGCTTTAGCCTAAAATCCGTTGAAAGGGGTTGAATTGATTACAAACCCATGAATTGGGGATAGTATGATCATTGGGACTAAGGTTATGATGAAATTGCAATAAGTTATAGTTCACCCATTTAAAAAAGGTAGAAGTAATTGGGTTTTCTTCCCCAATTGTTGTTCTTGTTTGAGTAGATGATTCATTACTCACTTAGCATTACATTGCTATACTTTGAACATTCCGAAGCATTACGGAAGGGAAAAGCTATTGCAGAGTAGCTTGCATTGTTACAGTTCTACATCTGAGGTAGGTTACGGTTTAGTTGAGTTAGACTTTGGTTAGTTGATTGTATATATAGTAAAGTTGATAGGAGAAGGTATGATTTGGTTGGTATGAATTCTGATTGTGTGGGCTTGTTGCCATTTCTTCATATATCGAAACTTGAGATGAAATTGTTGTGTTTTGAGAAGGAGAGAGGTATAATATATACTCTTCTTATTGGTTGAGATGGTTGCATATTCTTTCTGTTGTTGAATTGAATTATCTGAGTCTTGTTATGACTTGTGGCATAGTGCCTTGTAATTCCTGACATTGAACTTATTGACTGATCATATTCCATATTGACTGTTGAACTGAAAATACGTTGGGATTCATATTGTGATCAGATGCAAAGATATATATATATATATAAAGGCACATTTGACAGGGGGTGAGGATGTGGCCTAGTTATGGGCTTGTGATCCGAGGTCAGTTCCAAAGCAACTGGTACATGGACACCATGGGTCCCCTACAGGTCATGACTATTGAGCAAAAATTTCCAGTAGCGTTTGTGTACAGTTGAGATACTATCATTGCATTGCATCAGACTTATATTATTCCTGTTGATGGTTGTGGCTAGACTTATCATATTCCTGTGTTGGCTGATTTCTGCTGATTACATTAGTTGGTGATGTGTTGTTATGCCTATCTATATATCTTATTAATTTTATGAACGTATGCATGATACTAATCTTAGTCGGCCTATGATATCTACCGGTACATAGTGTTTGTACTGATACTACCATGCTGTACTTTTTATTTGAGTGCAGATTGTGTGGCAGAGATTTCGTCCAGACCTCATATTTAGCCTGAGGCCAGTTCCTGATTAGATCCGAGGGTGAGTTCCCATCCATTCCATACCTCCTGAAGATCTTTCTTATTGTGGATGTCTATTTCATTTTAGATATTTATGATTATTTCGGACAGTTGTTCATTCTTTAGACAATTATGTTTTAGAGCCTTTGTACGATGACTTTTGAATTTTGGGGTTGTAATAGATAGGATTTCAGCAGTGTATTTATTTATGGCATGATTAGACAGATTTATGATTTAATTCTGGTTATTGATTTATGATTATTTAAATGATTAAGTGATTGGTTAAGGGGATGGTTCGCCCACTAGGAGAATTAGTGTGAGTGACACTTACGACTAATTGGGTCATGACAACCTGGAATTGTGAGCTTTTGACATAATCTGCTCTCTAAGCTCATTAACATCCAGAACGCATAATCTGCCTCAATACCTCAAGGTAGCATCATCTCCCCCTTGTTCAAAAGTCATTGTCTTATGCTCGTCAATCCCCTTTTTCAGCTGTAACAAATAGGGATCACTAAACTATTTCTCTTTAACTTCAACCACTAAGGAGGAATGAGCTCTGTTCTGAGCAACAACACCACCTTCTTCGGAGTCCAAGAGTCGAACTCTTAGATTGGCTAAACGATGAACTTCCTTTGTCATAACTCTCTTATCTTCCACAATGTGAGCTAAACTTCCCATTGAACGCTGACTAAGAGCATCAGCTACAACATTCACCTTCCCCAGATGATAGAGAATATCTACATCATAATCCTTAAGCAATAGGAGCCATTTTCTCTGCCTAAGATTCAACTCTCTTTGTTTGAAAATATACTGTAGGCTTTTATGATCGGTGAAAATATCAACATGCAATCCATACAAATTATGATGTCATATCTTAAGTGCAAAAACCACGGCTGCCAATTCCAAGTCACGAGTCGGATAATTCTTTTCATGAGCCTTAAGCTGACAGGATGCATAAGCTACAACCTTATCATGCTGCATTAAGACACATCTGAGACCAATTCTCGAAGCATCACAATAAACTACGAACCGCCGGTTCCCTCTAAGATTGTCAAAGCGGAGAGAAGTCAACCTATTCTTCTACTCTTCAAAACTTTGCTCACATGCATCTGACCATTGAAATTTGACCTTTTTATGTGTCAACTTAGTCAATAAAGCATAAGATAGAGAAAATCCCCTGCACGAAATGTACTTAATAGCTTTGACGGACCTAAAAACTTCTTATGTCTAAAACTGAGGTGGGTCTAGCTCAGTTCTTTACGGCATTGATCTTCTAAGAATTAACTTTCACACTTTCACCTGAGATCACGTGGCCGAGAAATGCCACAGAATTGAGCCAAAATTCACACTTGGAAAATTTCGCATACAGCTCAGGATCCTGAAGTGTCTGCAACACTATTTTGAGATGTTTTGTCTCACTACGGGAATACACCAAAATATCATCAATAAATACAATAACGAATAAATCAAGATACGACTTGAAAACCTTGTTCATAAGGTCCATGAAAGTAGATGGTATTTGTCAATCCAAATGACATTTCAAGAAATTTGAATGACCATAATGGGTTCTGAGAGCGGTCTTCGGAATATCTACTTCCTTAACCTTTAACTAATGATATCTTGATCTGAGGTCAATCTTAGAATAACACTAACACTGGGCACCCTGAAGTTGGTCAAACAAATCATCTATTATGGGAAAAAGGGTATCTGTTCTTAATGGTGACCTTGTTCAACTGACGGTAATCAATGCACATACGTAAGAAACCATCTTTCTTTCAGACAAACAAGACTGACGCACCCCAAGGTGAGACACTAGGACTAATAAATCCCTTGTCAAAGAGATCTTTCAACTGGGCTTTTAACTCTTTCAGCTTGCTAAGAGCCAATCTGTATGGCGGAATAGATATCGGCTCAATGCTGGAAAGTAGATCAATTCCAAAGTCTATCTTTCTATCAAGAGGAGCTCCAGGAAGATCTTCTAGAAATTCATTAACGACTGATACAGACTAAAGAGTTGTGGTCTGAGTATCTGAATTCCTGACTCGAACTAAGTTATAGATATAACTTTTGGAAATCAACTTTCTGGCTTTAAGATAGGAAATAAATCTACCCCTGGGTACTACTAAATTACCCTTCCATTCTATGATTAGTTCGTTAGGAAATTCAGACCTTACAATTTTGGTTCTACAACCCACTATGGCATAACGTGAGGCTAACCAATCCCTACCCATGATTACATCAAAGTCTACCATCTCTAATTCTGCTAAGTTGCTATGGTTCTGCGAAGATAAACTAAAACTGGGCAACCCTTATAAAAATGTCTAGCAATAACTGATTCCCCTACTGGTGTGGGCAATATAGGGTTCATGCAACTTTTCTGGTTTGATCCCAAATTTCATAGCAATAAATGGGGTTACATAAGATAAGGTGGATCCTGAGTCAATAAGGGTATAAATATCGAAAGTGAAGACTGTTAGTTTAACTGTTAAAACATCTACAAGTGCCTCTTTATCGTGACGACCTACTAACGCAAGTGGTTCGTCCAACGCCCGTGTTGCGGATTTAATTGCACCATGCCCCGACCGGGCTTCGAGAATTACGAGGAGGTGTGGAATTTGTGGACCGAGCCACATTACCTCAAGTACCTTGTCTCGTTGATGGACAGTCCCTCTGAAAATGGCCCCACTGGCCACACCCATAGTATATATCCATACCTAGACGACACTCCCCTAGGTGCCTCTTACCATACTTGCTGCAAATCGGATTATAATAAGTCTGCTGACCCACACTACCTGAGAATAGGAGTAAGTTGGCTTGAAAATTCTGTCTTTCTTTGTCATTCCTGAACTTTGGGGCTGGGGCACTGGCTGCAAATGGAGCGAGTCATGATGATCTGTTCTTGAAGTATTTCCTGCCTCCAGCTCCCTCTTTTATTAAATTCCCTTTCCTTCTCTTTCTACAGAGCCTCCTCTTCTTTCATTTAGTCCTCTAGACCCTAAACAAAGGCAACCATCTTAGTGATAGTCATCGTCCCATTCTGCGTAGCAATATTTGCATCACTATACAAGTCGGGTGTAAGGCCTAGCACAAATCTCCTAACTATGGCCCTCATGTCAGGAAACATATACTGAGCAAACTTAGACAAGGAAACAAACTCGAGATAATATTCATTCACGCTCATTACCGTTTTTGCACGAGTCTCTCAAATTCGTAGGCCTTCGTCTCTCGACCTCGATCGGTTGGAAAGTGATCAATAAAAGTATCAACAAACTCGTCCCAAGTTGCTTTGAGGATGCATCTTTCCCCGCGGGGTTGTTCCCGGCGTCTCGTACAAAATATGTAACATCCTATGGTGATAAGCTCCAACTCTCCTGCTCTATCTCTGTGTAAAGATGCATAACACTAAAGGCTTTCTAAAGCCCATCGATGAAGTTATGGGGATGTTCTCTCTTAATAGACCCTGTAAATACTGGAGGCTTCATGTTACGAAATTCCTTGGTCCTAGAACTATTTTGCCCTCCATTAGCACCTAGCTAGGAGTCGTTTCCTGACGTTGCGCCTGATTATCAACAATCTGGGTAAGTAGCTGGATAGCTCTCCTAACATCCATGTCAGAAGCATCGTGTTATGGATTAAGCGTGGAAATCAGACTGCGCGAGGGCCTCTGTAGCCGGGGTGCGATATCGATGCAACCTACGAGGTACGAGGCTCCACTTCTAGAGCAACATCAGTGGTTGCCCTTTGGCTGGTAGCTGTAGTCCTCTTGGTGTACTTTCTTTTCGCAGGCATTGTCTGAAATACGTAATACACACGAGTTAGAAGAGTTCCTAAAAGCATAGTTCTAACTGCACGATCTAGAGTATGAAAGAAGTGAGACAATCCTAGATGTGTTGGTGGTCAACTGTTTATATGTGTGGGCACCACACACATGTAAAGGTGACCCCACTGGACACGGTTTCATAGACTCCCTAAGACATTTGAATCTAGGCTCTGATTCCAAGCTTTGTCACGCCCCGAACCATAGCCTGAGCGTAACAAGGCATTTGGTGCCTTACTGCATGTAACTGAGCGAACCACATGACTTGATGAATCAATATGGGGCATGAGCTAATGCAGAATATACTATAAAACATGGATAGTCTAAGTAAAACATGTGACGTCATAGTAATACTGAAAGTATTGTTTAAACATGGTGCGGAAATAGTCTGAAAATAACATAATAAATATTGAGCCAATGCTGGCTATACGATTCTAAACATCTGGCATAAACATGACTGACTAGTCTATGAAACCTCTGACATGAGTCTGACTACTAAAATATTTATCGGGACAAGGCCCCCGGTATACCTTAACTGCATGACTTAAATAAAGATAAATTAAGATAACACCCTAAATAGAATGGGGCTCACCAAAAGCTGATACAAGCAGTCCTAACGTGCCGATCCGTCGTCCTGTAAATCTGCATCGCGAAATGCAGTCCCCCAGGAAAATAAAAGGGACGTCAGTGCACTTGAATTATATTGGTATGTAAAGCAATTGAATGAAATAAAGCATGACATATGAAATAATAGAATTGAAACTTAAATTGTAAGCGGCGCATGAACATGAGCATATTTGACATGAGTATACATATAACATGAGTAAAACAATTTTAAGTGAAGAGCCTTAGTATAACCGATATGTAACCACCACGTAAGTACATGGCGTCTGATCTCTGCCCGACCAGCTAAGCCATCCCGTACCTTGCCGGGGTACAAGACATGAACATGAACATAAATGGATCCAATAACCCGCAAGGGGTAAACATCAAGGTGTCATCCTAACTGGCCGGAGCTATCCTTATCCTACGCTATCATACGTAGTTTCAGGCTATCTGAGCCTTCTCGGTAATCTGTACAACTCCCAAAACATAAACATGGATATACTTGGCATAGTAGCCCATGAATTATATAATCCTGATTGTAAACATGATTCTTGATTGTAATATAACATAAAGATAGATACATAGTATAACATGTATGAGAACATGAAACATGTAGAATTTCATGATCATAGACGTAATAGTTTATATCTTGCACCCATGGAATGCGAAGCATGGGTTTTCATGGATTACGGATAAATTCTCAATAACCAAAATGGAGTATCAAGAACACAATAATGAAGTAATTATACAAATATGGTATATCCTAGTACATGTATTAAGGTTATCATGGACATGTCTAGAACCCTAGTTTTTGGTAAACTTTCGTATAATCTTGGAAGAACGTGGTGTGGGGAAGAACAATGATGTTCCCACACGTAGATAGAAACCCTACATACCTGTTAATGCTCCAAAACTTGTAACTAATGGTCTGAACTTGAGAAGAATCCCAAAAGCCTTAGTCTTGAATCCTTTAGATGGGTTTTCTTGAAAACCCTAGGTTAGGAATGATGAACCCTTAATTAATATTCATGAATATATATTAAAATTCACTTGAGATACTTAGAATAGGCTTACCTTGATGTATTCTAATGGTGGGAATAGAAGAACTTCAGGCTAGGGCTTGAGACTGTGAAAAGTGGAAATAAAAACTGAACCCACATATTTATACTTTTTACTGAAGCGGGGAAAGTACGGGCTCAAAGTACGTCCAGTACTTTAAAGTACGGCTCATACTTGTAGCTCGTACTTTGATTGTCAAAATCCAATGACGATGATTTTTCGCATGACTTGTACTGGACACAAGTATGTCTCGTCCATTGATGTGTGCACCGAACATCTATCCCGTACCTTGATTGGAAAATTCCAGTGACTTCCAATTTTCCCATGCAATGTACATCCTAAAAGTACGGCTCGTGCAATAATGTACGGCCCGTACGATTGACGTAACGCGTACAATTATCATTATGGGGCAAATTTTCTAATCGTAACACTTCCCATCTTGGTTTCTAAGTCCTGAATCATGAATGTAACTCAATTAGGAGGTACGAGGTATTACACTAATACTTATCTAACATATCTTATTAATACTCTCATAAAGAGATCTAACATTCGGTGGTTGCATATCCTATAAAAGAGATGTTCCTCATCCTTTTATGAACACAGAAGAAATAAATAATAAAGGTGTTCTCTCCCATATCTCTTGTCTATATATCTTGTTTTATATTGTCTTTTTTGCTTTCAATTTACAACACATTATCAGCACGAATTGCTCAACAAAGTCATTTGGCTTACTCCACGAGACTAATCGATTGTTACACCCTATGGTTTTTGTGCATTAGAATTCGTCGTGTGTTAGTGGCCCTAGCCTTGGATACGGGAGATACCATGGTTAAATGAGGTTAGATGAGTTTATCCTATAGTTAAAAAGGGTTAAGTTCATATTTATTAAGTATTGGAAGGATGAAAGGTTGAACAAGTCGACGAGAATATGTTTCGGAAAAAAATGGGTTTTACGGTCAGATATACGGACCGTATAATTTTTATGGATCGTTTATCTGGCTGACCTCTACCATAAATTGATTCCAGAAAAGGGTGAACCACTGGTGGGATTTTACGGTCCAATTATACAGACCGTATAATTTTTACGGTCCGTAAATTCGGGTCGGCCCAGAAATTTTTTTAAGTTATATATCCGATCCTTACTCATTTTATTTCATTTTCAACATTTCCCAAGTTCTTGAGAGCTCTAGAACCTTCTTCCACATATATTTAACCAAACCCAAGTAAAATGAAAGATCAAGAGGCAAAAATCAATAGATTCAAGTGTTGGGAGGTTCACTACGGTTTGTAGAATCCAAGAATTCCTTTGGTGTTGAAGTTGGGGTTTCACTCAAGTGGATAATTTGATCCAAATCTTATATTTATGTGATAAAAGGTTAGTTTTCACATCTATTTCATGTTATTAAGAATGCTTGATTGTTGAACAACTTGATTGAGGGAAAAAAGTGGAAGAGGAAGTTCAAATGTGATTTGTGTTACACCTCGGAAATTCCGGATTTGTTTGCCTTATGGATAGGATAATGTGAGCTCAAGGTGGCTATGAAATCCTTACGAGATTAAGGGAAGTATTAGATATCCTAAAGTGCATACTATAAGATTTTGAAGTCATACGAACATGTGAAATTTAGTTTGTTGAAGGAAGTGAAATGTAAGTCGTGTTTGGAAAGGTTTTCGCTATGATGGAGCTAATATTAATTTGGTAATGTCTTGAGGGGCTGATATAGGGCCCATTGTATGGTTAATGAAGTGTTATGTAAGTGCTAAGAAGGTTTCACGAGGATTGGAAGTCAAACGAATCAACGAGAGAAAGTTTCGTACAACTGGGAGTTATACGACCACTTATACGGTCCGTATAACTTTATACGGTCCGTATAAGGAGGGTCCGTATAACAGGACCTTTATAGAAAGGGTCATTTTCTTGGTAGTGTTATACGGTCCACTTATACAGACCGTATAAGTGGTCCGTATAAATCCATCGGGCTGAATATTTATGTTTTGTATAAATAGATGGCCTTTGTTCATTTATTTCATTTTTCATCTTCCACAAGTCTTGAGAGCTCAAAACCCTTCTCCAAGTATATTCCACCCCAATCCAAGAGAAAACAAAGATCAAGAGGCAAGAATCAAGGTACCCATGTGTTAGGAGTCTTGCTAGGGTTAGTAGACTATAAGGAATTCTTGAGTATTGAAGCTAGGGTTTTCACCTACTTGATAGTTGCTCCAAAGCTCATTCTCATGAGATAAAAGGTTAGTTTCCATGCTTATTTCATGTTATCATGGATGCTTGGTTGTTGAACAACTTGGGTAGAAGAAGAAAGTAGAAAATGAGGGCTAAATGCAACTTTTATGATGTTTTTGATTAGTAAGCTAACTTGAGTCATGATTCTTAGTATGATATGAATATAATCTAGTTATGGAAGGTAATAATGGTGATGAGGAAGCATTGTAGGAAAATTTGCTAAAAATGGGTGCGAAGTTGTTAGTATAAGTTGAGCATGAGAAGGAATTTTGAAAGATCAATGGAATGTGATTACTTGATTATGATATTGTGGGCGTTATTGTAATTTTTGGGAGTTGTTTTGTAATATGGTGGAAGTTGACGAAATGGGGGAAATGCTGCCCAATTTTCATTAGATCATGAATTATTCTAGTTTGAATTTAAGAGTATCATTAAGGCTTAACTATGGTATGAATCCTTCTAAATGTAGATTGTTCAAGCTACGACGGTGAACGTTAAGTAGTTAAGAAGACAAGAGGTATGTAAGGCTAACCCTTCTTTCTAAAAGCATGTCTTCCTCATTTTGCGTCTATACGAGATATTTACGCTACTCCTATTCCTATAAATGCTGTAAGCTCATGACCATCTAGATTCTCTTGATATTGTTGATAATATTTCTTGTGATGATAATGATAACGATTATGATGACAAGGTGAACTCTAGGGATGCCATCTAAGATATTCGAAAAGTTCTATTCCTATAAATGTTAGAATGTTCATGACTTTCGATATTTTAAAATACCTCCGGTGAAAGTTCTTCAAAGTGATGATGATAATAACGATGATGATAATAGTAATAATGGCAAGGATGATGATGATGTTGACATGACTTAAGCACACCTATGTGTGTATATATATAAGTATGTATGGCTATTGCATAACACCGAGCTTGTATGGCCGGGTACGATATCTAACGCGCGCACACCACTGCAGGGGTACGGATGACACTGAGCCTTGGTAGGGCCAGATACGGATAACACTGAGTCTTGGTAGGGCTAGGTACGGATAACACCAAGCTTTATTATGGCCGGGTACGTAAGACACCGAACTTCTATGGTCGGGTATGATACTATTATAGGTACAAATGTATGAAATGGAAGTTTTCCATTACAAAGAGGATAAGTAAATTTAACGAACGTCACTAGAGGTATACCTAGCTCTTTCATTTCATAACTCATCCATCTTATGCTATTTCTTATGCTTTCATTATGTTATTGATCATGCTTTACATACTCAGTACATTATTTGTACTGACGTCCCTTTGCTTGGGGTACTGTGTTGCATGCCACACAGCCCTATATTGCTTTGCAGGAAAGTTACCCAGGAGTTTGACTGTAGGATGTTCCAGGCTATCAACTGGATTGGAAAACTCCATTCGGTTCGGAGTGATGTCGCGTCGGAGTATTCCAGTATGAGCTGAGTCATATACATTATGGGTATGTTGAGGTCCTGTCCCAACTTAGGTTTTGATGTCATATCTTACGTTAGCGACTTTTGCAGACAGAGTCATGTGTGCAATACGTCAGCCTTGTAAGCAGCTATGTAAGCCGATGTATCATTATGCATTACATTACAGATTTCACTAGATTTGAGAATGACAGAAAGAATGTTTTTTTTTTAAAAGCTTTCATCATGCATTTCATCTCCTGATTTAAGAGTCCGGTGAGACTATGAGTATAACGAGAACCAGCGAGTTCGCTTGGCTCTAGGTAAGGGTCGGGTGCCCATCATGCCCTATCACGATTGGGGTTTGATGATATTTTGAGTAGTAATTAACTTGAGTTATCATTGTTAGAGTGTTTTGAGTGTAATCTTGTTATGAAGGGTAATAATAATGATGAGGGAGTGTTGTATACAAATGCATAAGGATTATAATGAGTTGATTTGGAATATGGTGGAAGTAGATGGAATAGGTGCTAACCAATTTCCGCTAGCTTACTAATTATTCTAGCTTGAACTTATGAGCATTTCTAAGACTTGACGTTAGTGTGAATCCTCTTGAATGTAGATTGTGAGCTTGGAAGGAGAAGCGTTAAGTAGTTAAGGAAACGTAAAGGTATGTAAGGCTAACCCTTCTTTCTTAAGGCATGATTCCGTTGTTGTGAACCTATACACGAAATTCATAATGTCTTCCATGATGACTCCATTCCTAGAAGTGCTAAAGCTCGTAGTTCTTGATACTCTCATGATATCATTAATCTCATCCTACGATAGTTGATCCTCTAAGGAAAGATATAGTGATAATGATAATGATGGCGTTGCTTTCACTTATGTATTCTTATGTGTAAATATATATGTATAAAGCTATGTTGTGACATCGAGCCTATATGGCTAGGTATGATATCTATTGCGTACACCACTGCAGTTGGGTACGGACAACACCGAGCCTTGTTATGGCCAGGTATGGATAACACCAAACCTACATGATTGGGTATGGTATCATTATATGTTTATATATGGAAAGCTTTCTTTAGAAAAAGGTTAAGTATGTATGATGACGAGAGATATAAATGGACTTCATATCTTATGTTATCCTTTATACTCTTATCATGTTATTACCCATGCTTTACATACTCAGTACATTATCCGTACTAACGTCCTTTTGTTTATGGACGCTGCATTCACGCCCACAGGTAGACAGGGAGACAGGCTCAACCCCTAGGTCGCTCATCGTAAGTTGTATAGCGCTCCTTTTGATCCCGAGCTGCATTAGTTGGTACTATTCTTTTGCGTACATATATGGGCATGGCGGGGTCCTGTCCCGTCTTTATGATGTTCCATACTCTTCATAGAGGCTCGTAGACAGATGTGTATAGCTAGATATCCCTCAGCCTTGTCGGCTCATATTTTGTTTATCATTTTAATAGCCTTGCCGACTTGTGTATATATGGGCACTGTTAGTGATGTTTATATAAAGGCGCCTACTTCCGATGAAAATTTGTGTTAATTGGTTCATGGTAAATATGAGTTATCCATGTGGCTCACCTAGATGTGATTATGAGGATATGTTAAGAGGTGCTCGGTAGGTTAGCTCCGGGCGCCCGTCGTGACCCTCCAGTTGGGTCATGACACTAATCTTTAGATCCGTTATATTTTATCAATTCTACGTGAGGTATGTTTACTACATTTTCCCTTCATAATAGCAATATGCTAAAATATTAAACAGAATGTTACTTTAAAGTTGTCTGTCAATTTAAACATTGGTGCAAATATTTCAACATCGTATGTGTTACACCTCGTGATTTTGTAAATTGAGATTCGTCATGTGGTAGTGGTTCTAGTCGTGGACACCAGGGTTATTAAGGTTAAATGAGATTAGAAATTTTTATCTTATAGTTATAAGGGTTTAAGTTCATGTTTAGATGGCATTGGAAGGATTAGAGGCTCAATGAATCGACGAGAATACGTTTCGGCGACAAAATTGGATTTACGAACCGTATATATTATACGGACCATAAATTCAATGATCTCCACCATCGAATTGAATCAGTGGTTGGTGTTTTCTATTGGGGATTTACTGTCCAAATGTACGGACCGTAAATTATTTACGATCCGTATATTGGACCGTATATATAAGGCGGTGACAGTTTTTTTTATGTTATATACTTGAGCCTTATTTATTTTAGCCCATTTCCAACATTTCCCAAGTCCATGAAAGCTATAGAATCTTCCTCCAAACATATCCAACCAAACCCAAGTGAAATCAAGGATTAAAAGGTGAAAATCAAGAGATTCAAGTGTTGGGAGGCTCGCTAGGGTGTCCAAGAATTCCTTTGGTGTTGAAGTTGGAGGTTTCACTCAAGTGGAATAATTTGATCCAAAGCTTGCTCTTGTGTGATTAAGGTAAGTTTTTACATCTATTGCATGTTGTTGAGGATGTTTGATTGTTATACAACTTTATTGAGGAAAGAAAGAGAAAAAGGAAGTTCAAATATGAATTTAAGGATATTTTGTGTAGTAAATTAACTTGAGTTATAATTATTAGAATGCTTTGAGTATATCTTCTTATGAGGGGTAATAATGATGATGGGGAAGTGTTGTATTGTATAAGGGGTTGTGTTGAAGTTGTTGTTACAAATTGATTATGAGAATAACTTTTGGGGATTGACGTTAGTGTGAATCCTCTTGAATTTAGATTTGTGAACTTGGAAGGAGAAACGTTAAGTAGTTGAGGAGACGAAAAGGTATGTAAGGCTAACCCTTTCTTTCTAAAGGCATGATTCTCTCATAGTGAACCCATACATGATATCCATAATATCCTATTTCCTAGAAACTCTAAAAGCTCATAATTCTCAAGGTTCTCATGACATTGTTGACAAATATTCTCTGTATTGATGATGATAATGATGATGATTCTATTTCAAACGGTACCAAAGTTTATAGCTCTTAATGTTTTCATAATATTGTTGAGTTGTTCCATGATTATTGATTTTACTCATTGTTATTGATCTCATCTTATGGTATTTGTTCTTTCAAGGTGAGATATAGCGATGATGATAGTTCCATAATAGAAATCGGAGGTTTATCGACCTTACATCACTCTGATTGAGTTACGAAGTTTTATTTGGGCTCTCATGCATGCTTTATATATACGTATGTATTTTCTCACACAAAGACCGCGCTATAGTCGGCTAAGCAGGCACGTAGATGTGCACACCACTGGAGTGGGCAGAATATGATGTTACCCCAGACGCGGGATGATATGATACATGGATCGGGCTGCACGTTCTGCAGCAACATATATATATATATATATATATATATATATGGTTATTAAAAAATAAAAAAAATAAAAAAAAACTAAACATGCATGACATCCGCCTTAAGAGGCATCCAGATGTACAAGTTATCTCTCTTATCTCATGTTACCTTCCATATCTTTATTATGTTATTATTCATGTCTTACATACTTAGTACATTATTCGTACTGACGTCCTTTTTCTTGTGGACGCTGCGTTCATGCCCGCAGTTAGGTAGGGAGACAGATCAGATCCCTAGGTGCTTCATTAGCGGTTACATAGGAGCGCTCCATTTGCTTCGGAGCTGCATTCTAGTGGTATTATCCTTTTGTGTACATATTTGGGCACGGCGTGGTTTTTTCCCGTCTTTATGATGTTATGCACTCTTATAGAGGCTCGTAGACAGATATATATAGCTTGATGCTCCATAACCTCATCGGTTCATTTTTTCTATATATCTTTTTTGGCATCTTGTCGGCTTATATATATATATATATATATATATATATATATATATATATATAGGGGCATAGTTGATGATGATCATATAGATGAGTTATTATTTTTGTGGATTTATGCCCTTATATATTATAATATTCATAGGTTATCTTTTATGGTCAACCTAGAATGATAATGCGAAGCATGTTAAGAGGTGCTAGGTAGGTCAGCTCCGGGTGCCCGTCATAGCTCTCTGGTTAGGTCGTGACAAAAGTGGCATCAGAACAGTTCGTCCTAGGGTATGTGTACTAGCCAAGTCCAGTAGACTCTTGTTTATGGGTGTGAAGTGCGCAACACTTATAAACAGGAGGCTGCAGGGCATTTAGAAATGATTGACCTTCCTTTCTCATATTAGATCGTGCGATAGAGTTGTGTTATAAGGACTCCTCTTTCCTAACTGTGAGTTATGTTTTCAGCGATGCCTGTGAAGAGAAAAGCTACGGCGGCCCAGAAGGGCAAGTCAGTGGCAGGTAGGAGGACTGAGCGGGTACCGCCTATAGATATAGAGGAGGAAGAGTCCTAGAATGAGGTTACATCTCAGACCTCTAACACTCCTCCCTCTCCAGAGGAGCATGGAGGAGCCTCAGCCCCAGCTCCAGCACCCCCGGTTCCTCCACCGGATGCTTCAGGTCAGGAGATGAGGAGGTTATTCAGTTGCTGACCCGCTAGTAGCCGCTCGTGCTCGCCGGCAAGGTATGGGTCATGGAGATGTAGTCGTCGCGCGTGTCCGTGATTTCATTAGTTTGGACCCTTTAGAATTCTTTGGGTCAAAACCGAACGAGGACCCGCAGGACTTCATAGATGAGATATTGAGGACATTATGGGTAATGCACGCTTTAGATATTGAGTCAGTAGAGTTGGCCTCTTATAGATTACGAGATGTGGCTGTTCATTGGTATAGTACCTGGGTATCTTCTAGAGGGCCAAATGCACCTCCACAGGTATGGAAAAAATTTGTAGATGCTTTTCTCCGACACTATTTGCCACTAGAGGTTTGACAAGCTAGAGCCGATAGGTTCCTAAACCTAAGATAGGGGAACATGAGTGCTCGGGAGTATAGCCTTCGTTTTAATTCCTTGGCTCGGTGTGCGCCAGCTATGGTTACTGATATGAGAGATCGCGTTCATCGATTTGTGAATGGATTGGGACCCCACTTGATTGATGATTGTTTGATGTCCTCACTTTAGGAGGGTATGGATATTTCTCGTATTCAGGCCCATGCCCAGAATCTGGACGAACGACAGCAACAGCGCAGGGGTGAGTGTGATTATGATAGGGGTTACAGTAAGAGGGCCAGATCCTCAGGTGCTATTAGTGACTTCAGAGGGGGTCGGAAGGCAAACAGTATTCTAGGCACTCTAGCCATCGGGCGGTAGTGCACCCTCTTGATTTGCGGGCAGAGGACTTGACACCCTCTATTTATTCGGATCGAGCTAGAATTCCGGATTCGCGTTCTCGTAATACGGGGTGATCCGACCAGATGAGACCACCTTTACCATGATGCACTCAGTGTGGTAGGCTACCTTTAGGATAGTGCCGCTTAGGTTCATATGCTTGTTATGCTTGCGATGAGACATGCTATATGATGCGCGACTGTCCATTGAGAGGTGGTAGAGGTATGGTTCAGCCCACGGGGTCAGTAGCTGGTTCTTCATCGTCGGTGCGCCCTTTGGGATAGAGTTCACAGATACCAGTAGGTCGTTGTAGAGGCAGAGGGGGAGCATCTAGTTCGAGCAATCCTCAGAACCGCATCTATGCACTAGCTGGGCGACAGGATCTTGAGTCCTCCCCTGATGTTATCACATGTATATTATCAGTATTCTCTCATGATATATATGTCACGACCCAACCAAAGGGCCATGACGGGCAAAATGGGAGCTAACATACCGAGCACCTCTAAGCATACATCTCATAATTATTTCTGAGAGGACCATAAAGATAGCTCATGGATATCATAATCTGTAAGGACATATATCACAACATAATAGCACATCCGTTATATCCTTTATTTTGTACATTGGGATCATCTGAGTTAACCATGATAAGTTAGGGACAAGACCATTCCGGGATACGAAGTCGAGACTTTTAACCACGATTTTGTTTTAAGGCATAATTTGCTTATGACTTTATTGGCATGGAATATTAAGGAAAATTTGGGGCTAAAAGTGAATTATGAAAAGTTGAGAATTCATGAAATTAGGCCATGTTGGCCGTGTGGCATTGGTGTGGCTCCCACACATGGTTTGGCCAAATTTAATTGATCCAACCCATGTGTGGGCCATGGTACACTTGTATAATTCATATAAGTGCATAATAGATGACTAGCAAGACATTTTCATCATCTTCAACACTTAGAAAAATTGAGAACCTTGGAGAACAAAAAGTGAAGACCATTCGGCCATAGAAGCCAAAAATTGAGGTCCAAAAATCTCCATAAAAAAATAGTTTCTTCTAGCAAATCAACCAATTGGAAGGTCCTCTTTAACGTGAGATAGTTGTTGGAGTCAACAAAACATTCATTCTTGCAAGAACAAACCCTAGCCAAGTAAGAAGATAAGTGGAAAAAGGTAAGGTTTAATCTTCTTTTACATGTGTTACAAGTGGTTTGTGTATGTTGTAGTATGTAGAAATGGATGAAATTCATGGAAGTGTGCATGTTGATGTTGAGCCGTGTGGATGGCTTGTAGCCGTGTAGGTGTGTGTTGTGTAGGAGTGATGAATTAATTCTATTTAGCATGTTTGGTTGTTGTAACGTGTTGAAATGGATGAGAATCATGAAGTTGGTAGGTTAGGGTGGTGGCCGAATATGGCCTCCCTTGTATGCCAAGGAATGAATTAATTTTGTGTAGTATTTTGGTTGTTAGTGTTATGGGTTCTATGTTGATAATGAAAGTTTAATGATTCAAGTTGAAATTGTAAGTGTCGTGGGCTGATTTGGAAGTAACGTGATTTTAATGTAGATTTCATATTTATGAAAATGACATTGTTAACGTGTGGGTTGTTGATGTAATTCATGAAATTGGGAGAGAAGAATGTGTTGTTGTTGTTGTTCTCGGGTTTGGGATGGTTTCGGGTGGAGTGGAGTTTTGATTGGGTTGTTTTGAATATTGTGTGGGTTGTTTAAAGTGTTCTTGAATTTTGTTTGTATGATCTCGGATTAGTACTTGAACATGTGAGCGTTGATGTTGGTTTGAATGTATGTAGTTGAATTGAATATAATTGGAACGTTGTCGAATTATGTAGGAAAGAGTTACTAACATTAGAATGCGTTTTGAATTGATTATTGATGTTGTAAACATGGTTGTTGGTATTGTTGTTGAAGATTTGGCCGAGTTGAATTCTCGGGGTTGTTGTATTTATAGGGGAAATGCTGCCCAAATTTTCGTAGAATTAAGTGCTAGCTTGGGATTGAATTCCTAAAATACCTATAGCTAATGTTTGGTATTTAATGACGTTATGTAGATCTTGGGAGCTCGAGACTTAGGTTTGGATTAGCTTTGAGCGGACGAGGTATGTAAAGCCTAACCTTTCCTTCTTTTGGCATGTCTTAGTTGTAAGTAGGCCATGACACGAGCCTCGGGGTAACTCTATTCTTGCGATCCGAGCATGTCTACGATTCTTATTCACCTCTTAATGTTGGCCTTCTTAATGTAGTAGAATTATGGTCCTTATGTCTTTGTTATGATTGGATTTCAAATGTTGTATAAAGATTTTGTTCTTAAAGGATTCTATGTCTAATAATGGCCGTAACTTTCGTAGACAGAACCGGATCGCCTCGATATGCTCGTAGAAGGTTCTATAGCGTATAATGACTCTAACTTTCATGGGCGGGCCCGAATTGGGTTGATACTTGTCCGTGGGTCCCGCGGCTTTCTTTTGTATAGTTCTGACGACTTTTGAAAGAACTTAGTATGGCTATCATCCCGACCCCCGAGTATGGTTATTCTACTTATTTATCGAGTCCGTAATGATGATTTTTTTATGCATATGGTTACTCACGACTCTGCTCGTGCATCCTGTTGTATCGTTCGCCGAGTCCCGGGCCGGTTATGTAGTCGTGCGCACTATGATATATTCCGGAGTATGATGTGTTATGGTTCGCCGAGCTCCTCGCTAGAGGGCCGGGTTCCGTTTATATTTTGGTGTTATGATGTGTTATGGCGTTATGATGTGTTATGGGATATGCCGGGTTACGGAGATATGAAATCTTCTGGTGTTATGCTGTGTTATGGCGCCAGATGACGGGGTGGCGACCATGTTCCCTGAGCCCATGCATGATTGATGTTTCGAAACTAAATATTTTGGTATTTTGCATATTGTACTTATTTACTGTACTTCTGGTTCCAGTTATGATCCTGTTTACTGTATTTCATGCTTTGCATACTCAGTACATATTCCGTACTGACCCCCTTTCTTCGGGGGCTGCGTTTCATGCCCGCAGTGTCGTACGTCCATCTTGGTGATCCGCCGGCCCTAGGACACCTATTCCTTTACTTTGGAGTGCTCCTTTGTTCCCGAGCTACATTTTGGTACATACTCTTCCGTTGTATACGCATATGCCTATTCGGTGTGGGTACGGCGGGGGCCCGTCCCGTCATATGGTTTTGTTACTCTTAGAGGTACGACACATATATGTGGGTTGTGTATATTACTGTTCAGATGTGTTCGTATGTTTTATGTTTTGGGCGGTCCCATTCGCCGCGGCGGCCTTGTCGGCTCGCGTTTGTATACATTTTGGGACGCTATGCTTTATGATAGCCTTGTCGGCTTCTGTGATATATATGCTTGTCCATGCGACAATTTGGAGATTTCGTATGATCTTTGTATATGTGTAAGAATTTGTATGCCGATTCTGATTAATGAGTGTGTACGAGTGCCCAGCTCGGGCACTAGTCACAGCCTACGGGGTTGGGTCGTGACAACATCTCTATATAATCCTCAACAACTACGCCCGTCATCACTAGCAGACCAGGTTACTAAAATATTATACAACAATATAAACCGGTAGGGCTATGAAATATCTAACTGTACACACAGGTCTACGAGCCTCTACATAGAATACAAGTGACCATAAAAACCAATACCAATAGACTGCAGCTCCGAAGTAAGTGGAGTGCTCCTGAGAATCCGTTGATAAAGCACCCATGGATCTGATCCGTCTCCCTGCCTACCTGCGGGCATGAGCGCAGCATCCACAAAAAAGGACGTCAGTACGAATAATGTACTGAGTATGTAAGGCATGAATAACAACATAACAAGAGATACAGAACATGACATGAGATAAGGATAACCTGTACATCCAATTGCCTCTTGAGGCGAACATCATGCATGCTTAGCTTTCTTTTTTTTTTAAAAACTATTTTTCATACATATATAACATAATAGTGTTGCGGAACGTGCAGCCCGTTCTATATATCATATCATCGTTACATATGTTGCCGAGGAACGAACGACCCGATCAATTTAACCATAAATCCCGCGTCCTGGACGATATCATAATATACCAATTGATCAGGTGGTTATGCGTATATAACGCCTGCCCTTTCCCCATATCCTATATATACATATATAATATAAGTAGCATGCATGATAACCCAAATAAAAGATACTACTTTATCGGAGTGACGTAAGGTCGGTAACCTCCGATTTATATTATGGAACAATCATTATCGCTATATCTCACCTTGAAGGAACATGTAACATAAGATGAGATAAAAAACAATGAACAAAATCAAGAAACTCATGAAATAAACTCGACAATCTCATACTAGCATCAAAGCCATTAACTTTGGAATTTCTAGAAATGGGATCATCATTATCATCCTAGGAAACATCTATCTTTAGCAATATAAGAACTTTGAGAATCATGAACTTCTAGCTTTTTGTGAATAACGATATTATGGAAAATATGTATGGGTTCATAAGAAAAGAATCATGCCTTTAGAAAGAAAGGGACTAGCCTTAACATACCTTTTGGGTCTCCTTAACTACTCAATACTTATCCTTCCGAGCTTGTAAATATACATTCAAGAGAATTCATACTATTGTTAGGCTTATCGTCACATGCTTATCTTAAGGCTTCAAATTAAAAACCTTTAGAATCTGCCAAAATTCGCACAAAGATCTCCCCTATATCTTCTACTCCCTCCAATATTCAAAACAACTACCAATGCGCAATAAAACATCAACAATTCCATAATCAAAATATTACATTCAAACTATACTCAATTCAATCCCAAAACTTCTTTTCATAATCAATCCATAACAACAACTTCATACAACCCCTTATATACTCGTATACGACAATTCCTTAACATCATTATTATCTCTCATAACAAGATTATGCTCAAACATACTAATAATTATAACTTCTTCTTTTTTAAAAAAAAAAAAAAAAAAAAAGGCCCCAAAAGGGGCTGATTTTATTAATATTAAAACAAAGGGTCCACAAGACAAAAAAACAAAAGGGAAAGTGCAGTTCAACAAACCACACAAAAATGGAAACCTAAATCTATAGAAATTCTCCCATCTAAGCTCAGCTATTTGAGTTTCTTTCTTCAAGCTTCTCCAGATCGTTACCCATTTAGCTCGAATATTGCAGCTGAAGAACCCATTTTGCGTTTGTGTCATCCAGATTATGCAAATATCCGGTACGGTATCCATTGTTATCTTCAATTTCCTCTTGTTTCCCTTCGAAATTGTTGTCTTATCTAGCAATTGTTGTTCTGTCATGACCCGTCTAAGGGCCATGACGGGTACCCGAAGCTGACTACCGAGCACCACTCATTACGCTAGTCATCATCATCATCCTGGCCACATATAATTCCCAAGGCAATACATAAATATACATAAACCCTCGCGGCTGCAAAAAGATATACAAGAATATACATTGAAGCATCCATAAGACAACAACTACCTACGTATCCGTATATACGAGCCTCTACTAGAGTACTGAGACATAAAGACGGGACAGGACCCCGTCATACCCAAATATATACACAAAATAATATGACCATAAGTAGCACCTCCGGAGTAGTGGAGTGCTCCTATAAATCTACTGAGTAGCTCCTATAAATCCGGGCCGCCTCCCCGCCTACCTGTGGGCATGAACACAGCTTCCAAAAAGAAAAGGTCGTCAGTACGAAAAATGTACTGAGTATGTAATGCATGAATAATACTTGTATAATAAAGAAATAATGAAACATGAGGCTAAGATATAACCTGAATGTCAATTGGCTCTTAGGGCGAATACTATGCCTGCTTAACTTTTAAAGGAAAACACATATTATGTATATCAAATATACCGTCATCGTTAGCCCGCGTCCGGGTAACTATCGCACGCCGCCCACTAATGGTGTCATGTCCGGCCACATAGGCACGGTGTAATCATAAGCCGCCCGCCTTAGCGTTGTCATGTCCGGCCAACTAGGCACGGTGTAATCATAAGCTGCCCGCCTTAACGGTGTCATGTCCAGCCAACTAGGCACGGTGTAATCATAAACCGCCCGCCTTAGAGGTGTCATGTCCGGCCAACTAGGCACGGTGTAATCATAAGCCGCCATCCTTAACGGTGTCATGTCCGGCCAACTAGGCACAGTGTAATCTCATCATTATATACTTATCATAATGCATGCATTAGAAATTAGTTAAATACTATAACTCTATCGGGGTGACGTAAGGTCGAGAACCCCCGATTCCATTATGGAGTAGTCATGATCATCATGTCTCACCTTGAAGGAACTAGCATTATAAGGCGAGGGAATCAACAATGAATAGCATCAAGGAATCATGTCAAGATCATTAGCATCATAATAGCATCATATCATTATCACGGAACATATCTCATCTCTATCTCTTGGGAAACTGTTAATACTCTCTAGCTTTCATCTTTTGGAATGTAAGAAGGTCATGGAAATTACCGGGAAGAAGTCACCATATATATATATATATATAAGAATCATGCCTTTGGAAAAGAAGGGACTAGCCTCACATACCTTTACGTCTTTCTAACTTTATCAATTAAACGCTTTCCTCCAATGTTCACGATTCTACATTCAAGAGAATTCGTAATAGGATTAGATAATCGGAAACATACTTAAGCTTAAGCTAAAGCTAACGAAAATTGGGCAGCATCTCCTTTGTTTATACAACTTCTCCATATAATATAACAACTCCCAAACGTCGATAATAACACCCACGATATTACAATCGATAAACTTCATCAAGTTAAACATTATTCAATTCCCAACATTCCCTTTCAAAGTCACCCATAATCATAATTGCAACACAACTTCATATTCATTCTCATATAACACTCCTTTAACATCATTTGCATCATTCACAACAAGATGACACTCATGGTATGTCAAGAACTATGACTCAAGTTAAGTTACCATTCAAGAATTCCACTATTTCCATATTTGAACTTCATACTCTACTTTCTTCCATAATCCAAGCCTTTTAACTACCCAATATTCTTAGTGACATGAATTAAATGTGAAACTCACCTTTGATCACATAGGAATGGGCTTTGGATGAAAATACTCCACTTGAGAGAAAACTCTACTTCAATACCAAAGAGATTCTTGGTTTCCACAAGCCCTATTGAACATCCTTGCACTTGATTCTAATAATTTCTTGGTGCTTACTCTTCAATTCCTCTTGGATTTGTGATAATATGATATGGAGAGTATTCTAGAATTTTCAGGACTTGGAGAGAGGTGAAATCTTAAAATTATGACCAAAGGCCGAATATTTATAACTGGGACTGGAATATTCCAGAGAGGCGGTTCGACGGCCGGGTCGACGGTCCAGTCGACGTGTCGACCGTCTGTCGACTTGCCCTCGAATTGCGCCTACAAATTTCAGCTTGCAGAAACCTATTGACGAGGCATTTTGATGGTCCGTCAACATGTCGACGGCCTGTCGACGCTGTCTGGTGTCTGCAGGTTTCCCCGATTTGGTTCGGATTCTGTCGATTTGATTCGTTCAACTTCTAATCCCGTAAATTGCCAGGAATACCTGCTGGTACATTTGTACACAGAGTAAGGCACTTTTCACCTTAACTTTCTCCAACGAGCTTCCTTCTTTCCTCAAATGTCTTTGGAATCTTAATTAGAATCATTAAGTATCCCTTCTTGCTTGAGGGAATCATATACACCTTGACTTGCGTTAGTCTATTCACAGCACAACCCAAAATTCCGAGGTGTAACACTCTCCCCCCTTAGGAACATTCATCCTCGAATGTTAGGTTCTCGGGTATTCTACAGAAATTTCGCCAGAGTTTTTCCTGTAATATGGCACTACCACCCTGTCACAAAGAACCCAAAATAACATCACCACACAGGCTACAATATCATAACAAGAAACATGGCCACACACGACCCAAAACAATAAAAGGAAACAGCTAATACCCAAAAACAATGGCATTTCATTTTGAACCTCCTCTGGGGGTGGAAATAAATGCGGATACCTGGACTTCATATCTTCTTACGCTTCTCAATTCACCTCTTTTACGCCGTCGTCCCTTCATACTATCCCAAAACCAATTGAGAGGGCAGTAAGAAATTCTCTCTAAGTCTTTTAATAATGTTTCTAAATCTGACTTCAAGATGATATTTCCACACTCCACTAATTTGATATCCTCCCCTTCTTGCAAGCTTCATACGGCCATCTGGATATATCATTTCCAGATCATCTTCACAGGTCCTTAAAGGTCTAACGTACATGCTTCTAGCATGCCTTGAAAAGTTAGAAAATGAGCTTTATCCACTTATCCATCTCAGAATGGGGGGGAGGAGGGTAGGGGGTTTACTAGAATGACCTATCTTCCCCAGATCTTTCGGAATGCATCGATCTTCAGGTACCGGTAAAGGACCAAGCATTTTAGCCTGAAAAATTTCCATAGATAGTTTATATGATTCTTTACAATTGCAACACCCATCTCAGCTTTAGGTTCCTTCTCATTCTTGACTAGTGCCACGAAATTGTCTTACATAAGTTTACTCCCTATTATTTTCTTCACCACTACCTCTCGCTTTCAGTTTCTCATTTAAATCCATCTTACTGCATTTATCTCGCGATGCAGCCTTAATTCCTTCGTGTTGGGTACTCTAAGCTTGGAATTCTCGTGTCACCCATACACTTTCTCTTCTAAACGATCATACATATTTGCTCCTCTTCATTGTAGATTGCTACTGTCAAGTATTCACATGCTTTCAAATAGTTCGTCTCCTTTTCAATCTTCTTCTAATGTCAACTCCGCATCCTTCCATTGGCAAGACATTACCAAATTCTGAGTTGATTATTTTTGCCCTCAAGGCTTTCCCTGTACAATGCTTCCCCAATCGTTATGCGATATTGGAACTTCGCACCCATGTGTCTTGCTTCCGGTGGCTACTCCACTTGACTTCCTGTCAAAGTCCATTATTCACTTCTCTCTCTAATCCAAATCTTACTCTCATTGTCTGTATCTCCTCATTGTGAAATTATTCGCATGAGTTCTTATTGTATGGAAATACCATTTTGTCCTTGTCTATCTTACGCTTGAACTGAAGCCGCAATGATCGAGTGATATATCTTCTTGAGGCTAATACCACTTTTCTGTCATATGCCCATCCTTTAACTCTACCTCATAACCCACCTTATTGTTGTACAACTGCCATATTGAATTCTTCGCCCGTCTTTCATCCTACGGCCCATATCTTGTATTATCTCATTCATACGCCTCTGGCGGCCACGTTGCCCCTGAAAATCAAAGACTACTTCTTTGATCATCTCTTGTTGGTTACTGCTTGTTGCCATGGCTATTAAACCATGAGGGAATTGTCTTTACCTCGATGTTTCTTTCATTACTTCTATCAATTCCCATAGACCGTCCTGTATGTTCACCATTTCCATCGATGTAGCTCATAACCGCTCTATACTCCCTATACCGAATTGTCTACCAACTTGCCCTCTCCAGACTCACCTTTCCTCAAATGATTTCATTCATAGGACAATAACCCTAAACCTATTTCATAGTACCATTGGCTTCTCTTTCTTTTCTTCCATTTTTCTCTCAGAACGCCATCTTTTGATAAAACTATAACTTAAGGTTCAACATCAATCCCTCTACACTCTTCTCCGATCGGTTCACACTGCTATAGGAGTATTGTACTCTGTTATCCCAACATATTAATAATGGGGTGACATATGGTCCCTTTAGAATTCTTTGTATGGATGTTGTGTAAACTCGCTCTCCGCGCATAGGATACCATTGGCTTCTCTTTCTTCGCTCTCTAAAGGAAAACACATATTATGCATATCAATTATACCATCATCGTTAACCCGCGTCCGGGTAACTATCACATGCCGCCCACTAGTGGTGTCATGTCCGGCCACATAGGCACGGTGTAATCATAAGCCGCCCGCCTTAGCGGTGTCATGTCCGGCCAACTAGGCATGGTGTAATCATAAGCCGGCCGCCTTAGCGGTGTCATGTCCGGCCAACTAGGCACGGTGTAATCATAAGCCGCCCGCCTTAGCGGTGTCATGTCCGGCCAACTAGGCACGGTGTAATCTCATCATTATATAATTATCATAATGCATGCATTAGAAATTAATTAAATACTACAACTCTATCGGGGTGACGTAAGGTCGAGAACCCCCGATTCCATTATGGAGTAGTCATGATCATCATGTCTCACCTTGAAGGAACTAGCATTATAAGGCGAGGGAATCCACAATTAATAGCATCAAGGAATCATGTCAATGTCATTAGCATCATATCATTATCACGGAACATATCTCATCTCTATCTCTTGGGAAAAGGTCATGGAAATTACCAGAAAGAAGTGCGGTACATCCCGTTAATACTCGATCTTAACTATGAAAACGTTCATCTTTTGGAATGTAAGAAGGTCATGGAAATTACTAGAAAGAAGTCACCATATATATAAGAATCATGCCTTTGGAAAAGAAGGGACTAGCCTCACATACCTTTACGTCTCTCCAACTTTATGAATTAAACGCTTTCCTCCAATGTTCACGATTCTACATTCAAGAGAATTCGTAATAGGATTAGATAATCAGAAACATACTTAAGCTTAAGCTAAAGCTAACGAAAATTGGGCAAAGATCTCCTTTTTTTTATACAACTTCTCCATATAATATAACAACTCCCAAGTCGATAATAACACCCACGATATTACAATCGATAAACTTCATCAAGTTAAACATTATTCAATTCCCAACATTCCCTTTCAAAGTCACCCATAATCATAATTTGTGTGCAACACAACTTCATATTCATTCTCATATAACAATAAGCATTAACAACATTTGCATCATTCACAATAAGATTACACTCATGGTATGTTAAGAACTATGACTCAAGTCAAGTTACCATTCAAGAATTTCACTATTTCCATATTTGAACTTCATACTTTACTTTCTTCCATAATCCAAGCCTTTTAACTACCCAATATTCTTTTGATGTTGATAAAAAAAATTGAAAAGTTAAATGTGAAACTTACCTTTGATCACATAGGAATGGGCTATGGATGAAAATACTCCACTTGAGAGAGAAACGGCTCGGGTTGACCGTCCTACTTCAATACCAAAGAGATTCTTGGTTTCCACAAGCCCTATTGAATATCCTTGAACTTGATTCTAATAATTTCTTGGTGCTTACTCTTCAATTCCTCTTGATTTATGATATATATATTCCGATTATGCTGTGTTAGAGTATTCTAGAATTTTCGGCTTATGACTGTTGTGAGATGTGTTGCGAAATCTGAAAATTATGACCAAAGGCCGAATATTTATAGCTATTTTGAAAATAAACATTTGGCATTTTGGAATATTACTTTCAGAGAGGCTTATTTACCGTATTTCCTGCTTTTTATCGACCGGGTCGACGGTCCGTCGACTCTGCCCCGTCGAATTGTGCTCCTTATCCCGCTTGGTATATATTTCGTTGCATATGTATATGTGTGTGTTGAGGGTGTACCTACGTAAACCTATTGACGAGGCGTTTTGACCCGGTATGTATTATATGTTTTGGCCGTTGCGTCGACGCCTTATCGGCTTTCGATATATATATATATGTGTTTGAGTTTGAGATGTGTTTGAAGTAGTTTCCCAATTCCCAACTCGGGCACTAGTCACGATTCGTCGATTTGATATATTCAACTTCTAACCCCGTAAATTGCCATGAATCAAACGCTTTCCTCCAATGTACATTTGTACACAAAGTAAGGCACTTTCTACCTTAACTTTCTCCAACGAGCTTCCTTCTCTCCTCAAATGTCTTTGGAATCTTAATTAGAATCATTAAGTATCCCTTCTTACTTGTAGGCATCATATACACCTTGACTTGCGTTAGTCTATTCACCGCACAACAACCCAAAATTTCGAGGTGAACATGTTCCCTTGTTGTTGTTGTTGTAGCTCGAGATTCTTGGTTTCCGAATTTGACATGTAATAATATTTATTCCCTTGGATATAAGTATTGTTTTGGACTTGAGAGAGGCTCCTTATGTATTTGATATTGATTTCCTTTAGGATGAACTGCCCATTTGTGTTTTTTTTGACGAGGCGTTTGACTCAAAAGTTGTCCCTTTTGCTTTATCTGTAGCATGAATACCTGATTGTACACAAAGTTTTCTACATTAACTTTCTCCAACGAGCTTCTTCTCTCCTCAAATGTCTTTGGAATCTTAATTAGAGTACCACATGGTATTAATACCACCCATATCACAATTAAAATTTCGATAACATGTTCCCTTGTTGTTGTACAATACAATTCCGAATTTGATACGTATGATATATTCATCTAAGTGTTGTTTTGCACTCCTTGTATTTGATATTGATTTCCTTTAGGATGAACTTTGTGTTTTTTTTCTCAAAAGTTGTCCCTTTTGCTTTATCTGTGGCATCAGTTGATTGCATTTTACAGTGATTACCCAATTCTTGTACATAGGAATGAGTGTTCCTTTCACAACACGTGTATTGTACAATACACCCAGATATATTCATCTTTTGACCCTGTCTTCAATTCGTGCAATTGTTGTTGATTAGCCTGATGTTGAATAGTGTGTTCCTTTGTGTATTTGTTCTGATATCCTTCAGTATCAACTGTTAACAACCTACTTTTACCTGATGTTTGTCCAATGAATTGAACAATTATCAGATATAGAGATATTGTGTATAACCAATTGTACCTTAGATTGATTCGTGTCTGCATTTCTTTTAAATTTTGTTGCTCCCTTCCTTGTTGTGTTGTTTGTATTGCACTAATTCTCTTAAGCTTTCCTTCTGTTCCTGCACAATGAAACAAACAATTAGTTAAATCAAACCCATTGTCCTCCTCCCAAAGGATTTGGACAATGAGATACCCCTCTTTATTTCCATAAATCTCCTTCATTTATAGAATCTCTTTCTCAAATAGGGCAGCTGCATTTTATCATTGCTGATCAATCATTTTCCCTCTACCTCAAGCTAATGGAAAGAGGTGATTAAGATTCTTCCATGGTCTAATGCTCAGTTTGCCAAATAATCTGCAATCTTATTCCCCTCTCTTAGGATATGAACCACCGGAATATTGCTGCATTCCATGATTTCCCATATCTTATCCATCTCATGCACAATTTGCCATGGTACCTCCCAATTCTTGTGAATCACCTTCTCAAGAGTTAATGAGTCAGTTTCCACAATCACTAGATCCCTTTGAGTTTTTTGATGAATCTCATAGCTTGCAATATTGCTTTTGCTTCTGCTTGAGTATTTTGTATAACATGCCCCTTCCATTTCCCCTGCTTGTGCATGAATGATATCTCCATTGCTATTTCTAGCAAAAAACCCCAAGCACTTCTCCTAGGATTACCTCTTGATGCCCCATTTGTATTGCATTTTATCCATCCCCCTTCTAGAAACTTCCATAACACTTGCCTAATCCTGAATTTAGGAGAATAAGCTTGCAATACTTGTACTACTGTCTCCCAATGGTATGGTGCATACTTGAAATTGCCCCTTCTCACATTCATAAACATGATAATATTGTGCATCACTTGATACATAAGCTTCACATATGACATCCATCCTCCATGCTTAATGGCATTCCTCATCTTCCATAACTCCCACAAAATGATTGCTGGGATTGCTTTGAATATATATCTAACATGAGGATTCACAGAAGCTTCCCACCATAAGTTAATCACTTTAGTTACCTGCCTTCCTTCTATGTTTAATCCAACGGGACCACTAAATTGTTTCCAAAGATATTGGTACAATGACTGTAGAAAACATGAGAAAA
Organism: Lycium ferocissimum; assembly: GCF_029784015.1. Classification (NCBI taxonomy): domain Eukaryota; kingdom Viridiplantae; phylum Streptophyta; class Magnoliopsida; order Solanales; family Solanaceae; genus Lycium; species Lycium ferocissimum. The sequence continues at coordinate 7,312,573 of NC_081351.1, forward strand.
GATTTCAACTTTAGGAGATTGACAAAAGTAACATCTAAAGGGGAATTGAAAACCCCACTTCTTTACTACATCATCTAATGGAAGTTTAAACTTCCAAAATCTCCATAGAATAAATGATATCTTCACCGGTAATCCTTTGATCCACATGTTCTTAAAAAAGACATTGGATTCTTGCCTTTGCCTCACAATCTGATAAGCTGATGTTACCGAGAATTTGCCTCTTGCTTCAGGTTTCCAAAAAGGCTGATCTACTGTTTCTAGCTCCTTTGGAGGTGGAATATTAGTAAAAATGTGCTCAACTAAGCTACTAGGAAGTAGATCTCTTAGTTTAAATATATTCCACCTCCTATGTTCCACAGTTTCCTACACTTGTACAACAGTTCTGTCACAATCAAATTGTGCCCCAGTGACATGATACAAAGCTCCCAAATCAGTCCAATTATCCAACCAGAAGTGAGACTGCCCTTGATTTTGTTTCCACCAAATCTCCTGTTTAACCAAATCTCTCATTTGCAGCATTTTCTTCCAAACATATGTTCCCCTTGTCCATCCAACCAACACTGCATGCTCTTTTTTCAAATATTTATTGCTCAAATACCTTCTTCATAAGGACTATTTTGTTCTAAAATTCCACCACAATTTGGCAAATAAAGCCTTTGAAACATCTTGGAGACTTATAAACCCCACTCCACCCTCATCATAAGGATGGCATAACACTGTCCATGATGACCAATGCTTACTAGAATTCCCTCTGAGAGTTACTCCAAAAACTTTGCAAACGTATGTGTAAATTGGCAATAACCCAAGCAGGAGGATCACATGCTGACAACAAATGTATAGGCATGCTTTGCAACACATGCTTAATAGAGTGATCCTCCCTCCAATGGATAAAAGCATTCCAGTCCATGAGAATAATCTGTTTCTCACCTTATCAATAATATCTTTGTAATGCTCATTCTTTCTCATGCTATAATATATTGGCACCCCTAAATAGGTAAAAGGAAAGTCCTTCCTTGGGATTCTTATAACTGTATGTACCAGTTGTACCAGTTCTTCTCCTATATTCTCATGCAGATACACTGCACTTTTCTCCTTGTTGATAAGCTATCCACTAACCTTCTCATAAGCCTCTAGAGTTTCCATTAACAATCTTAGAGAATTCTTATCTGCTGAAGTAAAAATAATAGTATCATCTGCATATGCAAGGTGATTGATATATGGACTCCATTTAGCCATCCCATAGCCTCTACACTGCTCCTTATAGTGAAGTGCATTCGGTTAGCTTTGACATGCATTCGGGTCTTGACATACATTCGGCAAAGAATGAATAAGGGCGGGAAAGAGGATCTCCTTGTTTAACACCTCTAGTAGATTTGAAAAAACCCTGTGGCTGTCCATTTATTAGAATAGAATACTAATTGTTGGAAACTATTCTATATACCATATCAATCAGTAATTCACCAAATCCCATCTTTCTTAGCACTTTGGTTAGGAATAACCATGAAACTCTATCATAAGCTTTTGTCATATCAAACTTCATTACAACATTTGTTAGCTTTCCCCTGATTCTAATATCATGTACAATTTCTTGAACCAACAATATATTCTCAACTATGCTTCTTCCTTTGACAAACCCTGCTTGTTGAGGAGATACATTGTTGGAAGAAGATGTACCAATTTATCATGTAAAATCCTGGAAAAAATCTCACTGTTAAAATTGCTCAGGCTGATAGTTCTCACATCTGAGAATGTTAGGATCTCTTTCTTCTTTGGGAGTAACACCAGATTAGTACAAGTTACATATCTAGGTAATTCATGGCCACAGAAAAATGATTGCACCATTCTAACCATATCATCACCAATTATTTCCCAACAATGTTAGTAAAATTTCCCTGTGAATCCATCTGCCCCCCTCCCCCCCGGACTATCTGAATTTAACCCAAAAACAACTCCATTTACGTCATCTGCCTCAGGTATTTCATGAATCTTATCTTTCTATTCTTCACTAACCAACTGAGGAATATACTGTAAAAGATTAAAATCAGTTGGGATATGGTCCTCTGCAAATTGGTGTGAGTAAAATCAGATTACCTCCTGAATGATATCCTCTTCAGTAACCAACCAATTCCCAACTTGATCTTGAATTTTCTTAACTTGCAATTTCCTCCTCTTTCCAGTTACATCAGAATGAAAGAATTTAGTGTTCCTATCTCCATCTTTAAACTATTGCATACCTTCTTTTTGTTTCCAAAACTTCTCTTTCACAGCATAAAATTTGATAAGATCAGCTTGAACTTTCTGCAATCTTTCTCTGTTGCCACTAGTGGGATTCTATTCAAACTCTTCTTCATGCACCTTGACCACCTCTTCAAGAGTTGCAATCATCTTGAATATGTCACCATAAGTGTTTCTACTCCATGCAGACAAAGCTTTACTGACTTTCTTCAATTTATTATGAACTACGAAGAAATGATCAGCACCATAATTACCAGTCCAATTTTGTCTCACTACCTCCATAAAAGACTCCTGTTCCACCCAAAAATTAAGGAATCTGAAAGGTTTCTTAATTATTCTATCCTCTTTATAGGAGATGATGAAAGGTGCATGGTTAGATCCTTGGTTAATCAAATGCTCCACTTCCAAATTGGGAAACTTATCCATCAATAACTGATTTCCCAAACGTCTATCCAGTCTTTTAAAAATGCAAGCTTCATCAGATCTACCATTCCACTAAGTATATTTACTACCAGAGAAGCCCAGATCTACAAGTTGACATACATTAAGACAAGTTCTGAAATCCTTTCCACAAAT
>NC_081351.1:7315483-7330483 GCF_029784015.1 Lycium ferocissimum
GACTATATATATTCCTTTCATTTCATTGTTTTTTACGATTTTTAAAAAAACCTCTTATGATAAGCTTGTTTAGTTATTAATTAGAGATTATCTTAGTGACTATTGTGTGGATCTTTGGTTGGTAATCTAAAACTCTTGTCCTTGTTTTTCTACATTGAATTGCTCGTTTGTGGATTCATTGAGTCTTCTTTGATTATTAATTAGTATAGGTTCATTAGTAGAATCAATTAGGAGGATTTATGTTTAACATACCTAGATTTTGCTGTAATTATTTACTAATTGGTCTTGCTTTTTTTCTTAATTCCTTGCTTTTTAATTCCTTTTTGAATTTCTAGAGTTTCCATTAGGAATCTTAACATCCGGCCCACCAATAGGCCCGGGTTCTGGCCCATCGGGGAACCGGTCCGGCCCGGCCCACTTCGTATTAATTTAAAAAAAAAAAAAGATAAATAGGCAATTTTTGAAAAATGATTACATATATATGACAGCATTAATTGATATCAGTTATGGCATATCAAATATTTACTTCCATAACAGGTTCTAGTATACGAGAATCAATCCTATATTAGATCCCCGTGCTTTCCATTTTTCTTGCCTATTTTTAGGGATACTTCTAAAATTTTGGAAGTTAATTAAATAAGTGACTCAAATTAGCTATTTATCGACATGATTCCTACTTTAAGCCGTTAAACTACCTTTATTCTCTTAATTACTATGCAACTAAAACTTAATAGTATTGAATTAATCATTATATATATACGATAATTTTTAGAGGTATTCTATTTACTAATGTATTACAATATGCATGGTATAAGTTAATTATATTATATTTATCGAGGTATAATATTATATATATACATAGTATAGTTCATTTTTAGAGCACAACGATGTACTTTATACATAGTATAATTTAACATAGATTATAATGGTATAATATATATATACAGTATAATATTATTTTTTAGAAATACTACGTATATTGATTTAACCTTTTGTGGCCTTTTGATTGGAAAATATTTTTCAGTTGAAAAAATACCATATGTATATTTGTGGTATAAATATATTTTTGTGAAAATGTCATGTATATATATAGTGTAATTTTTTTTTCTTCTGAAAATACCAAATATATCTATGTAGTATATGTTACATATAAATATATATATGTTTACGTGTATAATTAGATATATACACATAAATAATATGTTAATATCCAGGTTTATATTCCAAATAAGAGAACCAAAAGCAGAAATAAGGAAAATAGGAAAAAGGGACGTTAGAAGGTCTTGTCAATATCAAGATTGAGATATTATCAAAAACTCCAAAAACGACTTGTACATAATGTTTGGATATTTGTGACTTTGTGTATGTCTTGTGTATGTTGTTTGTATATTTCTGTATATCTTGTATATGTTGATTGTATATTCGTGTATATCGTGTATATGTTGTTGGAATGAAGATTAAAGAAGGCTATTTAATGCAATACCATTGGGCAAATAGCTAAACCCAAAATGACTTCTTTTTTTAAAAAAAAATTAATTCATTTAAAAATCTAAGTGTCAAATATTATAAAAAGTTGAGAGTGTGACGCAAGACTACATCGATAATTTAAAATAAAACTTCAAACTTAAATTGATAACACTGCAAATTCCAAACATACAAACTTGAACGACTAACATTGCAAAATCAAATCAAAACAAACAAAATAACATTGCAAAATGAAAACATACAAACTTGAAATTTGAAACTTGAAAGTTGAGTCTTGACCCTTGAAACTTGAAAGTTCAAAATTTAAATTCTATCGAAGAGTTGCATATGTATTTGGGTGCTTCGAACCAAGTGACGGACAAAGTATCCGGACCTACGGTTCATAACCTAGACAAATTCTACATCGAATCGCATCTTCTTCCTAATTTATCATAATACCTCCCTTTTGGATGCCCTCGAGCTAAAGGAAAGGAGGATTGTCATTATCCATTAAATTTAAATTTTGAAATTTGAACTTGGAAGAGAGAGAGAGATTTAGATATGCAGGAACTATGGAGAGAGTATATATATATAATGGGGATGATATGGAAAAGAATGAATGGTATTTATAGATTGAAAATAGGGCCAAAGTATAATTTAAGGAACTTGATGGTTAAAAAAAAAGTTAGCAACAACTAGATTTTAAAGTATCAACCTTATTAATTTTAGTATTAAAATTCTTTTACAAATAATTAAAACCCGGCCCGGCCCATTAACTAAAACCCGGCCCAGCCCAATTAGCCCACTATGTACCCCTACCCGGCAGTGGGTCACGTGATACTCTTTCCCCTCCTCAAACCCGCCTAAGCCCCCATTAACCCACATTCTCCGGCCGCAGTCTTAACGGTGGCCCACGTGACCCTTATTTACACACTGCCCGCCCTGTACCCCCCAATTGGATGTTTGGATTAACTTGGCTTTGGTTGAATATTTGAGCTTCAATGGACTAAGAAATAAAAATAACAAACCCTTTTTTCACTTATATCTATCAAAACCTATACCATTATTATAGAGGAGATCTACTACATTTATTTTCTATATATAATAAAACTTATAAGGACTAAAATCATATCATTGGGACCAAGTTAGTAGCAACTCTATTTGGGAGGGGAGAAATCTTAAGTGTGTTTTGATCCGAAAATGAAGTGGTTTGAACCCTTTATAAATATTTTAAAACCAAATCTTTTTCCCAAGGACATTTTTCCAAAAAGTGAAATTTATGATTAGCATGACAAGTTTTGCAAGAAAGAAACATTTTAGCAAATAATCACATTAATCACACATTGAAGTCGAAGGTCAACCGTATTCTACGGATCCTCAATATTAGGGTGCTTAAAACCTTCCCTAGGAGATCACTAAAATCTTACCTCGAACTCTAGTTTAAAAAGATTTTTTTCTTGTTTGATAGAACCCTTTTAACTCGGTTTTCCTAGTTTACCAATAAATTAGGTGGCGACTCTAAAAATATAAAATCCAAAAGAGAGTCCACAACTTCTTGGCTATTTTTATGCACAACGTAAGAAGTGAACCGTAACACTCGCTACCTGAACCAACGACTCGATTAAGTCATAAATCACCTTCCGGACCTAATGAAACGACGAAGCTTCGACACGTACTCCTTTACTCCCCCGATGTTTACTTTGGTCAAACTTCTTCATTTTCTTCAACTTTGAAGCTTCCAATTTCACTAAATTTGATCCAAAACTCACTTGATTAGCTCGGGGAATCGTGCCACCCATCCCCGCAAATCATAAATACTGATATAAAATTACGAAAAGGGTGTTTTAGAAAAAACAAGTCCAAAAGCTCAAAACGAGCAAACAGATCGTTACATATTGACATCAGTTTTTCCGTACCACACAGATAGTGTGGTCTAGCGTGGGGAGGAGGCTTTCGCTTGGCAGACAGTAACCACACATGGAGAGCGGTTTAGTCGTGTGTCGTCCTTACAAGACATTCAGGTAGTCACCGTGTAATAATGTGGAGTATGCAAGACTAATTAGTAATTGGCCATTTGTCATAGAAAAATCTGATTTGATGTATATTAGCAAAATATTGTGTTAATTATATCCTTAATTTTTTTTGGTTTTAAAATATATAGTATTGAGTTATGTGTGTTTTGATGATGAGTAACGATTAAAAGTACTTGTGAGATAATAAATGAAAGAAGTGATGAATTAGACGTTCTTTGTTTTTCATTTTAAATGGCTAATTAGCTTATATTAGGGTATGTGCTTACACGATTAAAATGTTTTCGGCAAGTTCTCATAGATATCGAATCAAACAAGGACTATTGATTTAGTTTTCATCACGAGAGATTATGATTTTTTCTAGAATTTGATATTGAAAAACTGTGTGCACATTATAGTTTTGGTAAGTTTAAGGTGTTATAGGTCTTTATTGTAAAGGATCTTTTTGAAGATTGCTTTCTTGTTGGTTTTGGACAATTCATGCTACTAAGGAGAATGGACCTACCTATAGGTACTTGTCATTCAAGTTACACATTTCTATGGAATCGATCTTCATAGCAAAATAGAGAGGAACTTTGTGAGTAGTCATCATTGAAAAGTTCTGAGGAAGGAATGTGTAAAAAAATAAGTTAGATACCTGTTCCCATCAAAGCTGTCGAGTTATTTGAGTCTAGTGTAGTTTCATTGTTTAGGAATTGAATTGTAACTTTATTTCTGAGTCTATAGCATTTTGTAAGGAGTTATTTTGAGAATAATTGACTTCAAGTTTTAGTAAATCGAAGGGTAAGCAAAGTGAGGTGATGCTGGGTAACTTTTCACATGTGGAGCAAAGAATTCAGATGTCTAGACAATAGCTAAGTGAGGTGCAGGAAAAGCTAAGAGAATGTTATGATGATCCAGACCTGTATGCCACAGAAAAGGAACTCAAATTGGCTTTAGAAAAATGGATATTGGTGGAGGAAAGTATACTCACAAAAAAATCGGTAGTTAAATGGATGATACTTGGGGACACTAACTCAGCCTACTTTCATGCCTGCCTCAAAAATAGAATTGCTCAGAATACAATTAGAAGATTAACCAGTGAGAAGGGTGTAGTCATTAACTTTCTGAAGTGAATGGAAGAGCAGATAATTGGTTTCTACAAGGAGACTATTGGTACTAGTCGCGTCGTACTGCTATAAACCCAAGTGTCATAGGCCGATGACCCGAAACAAATCAGAGAACAACAATTATCCCTCATCACACATCACACAAACTGGAAAGTGAAGGGTATAGATGATTCAACACAAAGGTGTGGATGGTTTCAATCTCTTCTTCAAAAAGGCATGGCCATCATTGGTGATGAAGTTATAAAGGCAGTCTAAACAATTCTTTCAAACAAGCTCGATATATAAATTAATCAAGACACCGTCACTCCCCGATTCCCAAGGAAAGCAATCTCTAACTCTATCAAAGAATTTAGACCCATTTATTGTTGTACTATGTTATACAAGATTGTATCTAAAGTAATTACAAGGAGACTGCAACATGTTATACACTACTTGATAGACTAAAGTCAAGAAGCCTTTGTACTTATGAGAGTCATAGCTCGATAACATATCTTCGCCGATGCATGAACTATTAAAGGCCATTTGAGGGAAAAATCTATCCCAAGATGTATGCTCAAAATTGATATGCAAAAAAGGCATATGATTGATGAATAGGGTGTTTATAGAACAAGTACTAGGTGATCGAATTTTCCCAAAATGTTTGTGGAATCGGATAATGGCATGCCTTAGGACGGTTATTCATAATTGTAAATGGGACACCAAAGAACACCCTTTGAAGCAAGGAAAGGTATAAGACAAGGGGACCCTATGTACCCCTTCTTGTTTGTCATGGTAATGGAGTATTTAAGTCGACTACTGAAGCAGCTTGGTAAAAATCCCAACTTCAATTTCCATCCAAAGTGTGACAGATTAAGCTTGATTCACCTTGGATTTGTAGATGACTGTCACATATTTTGTAGGGGGATGTTAGGTACGTAAATTTGCTATTTGAATAGTTTCAAAGCTTTTCCTTAGCTTCAGGCCTAATTGCCAATGCAATTAAAAGTTCAGTATATTTTGGAGGCATGTCCAGTGATGAAGAAGGTGAAATCTAAGCTACTGCTTCTACAAAGGGTATACTCCCTATAAGGTATCTAGGTGTTAAAGTTGATACTAAGAGACTGTCCTATAGTTAGTGTCAGCCGCTAATAGACAAGATCCTTAACAGGATTAAGTCTTGGACCACAAAATTTTTATCTTATGCTTGTAGAACTCAATTAATCAAAGTAGTCCTATTCTCAATACAGGTGTTTTGGGCCCAAGTATTCATCTTGCTCAAGAAAGTGATTAAAACCATTGAGGCGGCATGTAGGATTTTCCTGCGGACTCGGGGAGCAAAATTATCGAAGAAGGCACTTCTAGCGTGGAGTAGGCTATGCCAGCCTAAAACTGCTGGTGGGTTGAACATAATAGACATCAACTCTTGGAGTAAGGTAGTTATTAGCAAGCTACCGTGGAATATTTTCCGAAAAGCATTAACTGTGGATCAAATGGCCTCCACCGATACTATGGGAACAAAGAAACATATTTGAGGACATACCAAAATAGGCATCATGGATCACGCAAAATATTGAAGGCTAGCAAACATGTGGTCACAAAGTTATATAGTGCAAGAACTCCAACAAATGACTAAAGTTCCCTACAGCGCTCTATCAAAGAATTAGAGCCGTCTTTCCAAAAGTCAGCGGAGAAAACTAGTATGTAATAATATTGGACTTCCCATATGGGTATTCAGTTTTAGATTGGCAGCATATGGGAATTTATACACAAGAGATAGACTACACAAGTGGGGAATCACAAATGCTACAGCTTGTCCTTTATGTGAACATATGGATGAATCCCACTCTCTCTATTTTTTGAATGTGGATACTCTAGTCAACTATATGGGAAACTTTTGTGTTGGCAAGGCATACAGAGGAGCACTTTTGAACTCGGGAAGCAGTAACTTGCATTAGCTACTCATCATGCCAAAGGAAAGAGCACAGAGATGAAGTTTATAGGATGACTATGGGCCGCCGTGGACTATATTTGGAAGGAACGCAACTTGAGATGCTTTCAAAACAAAAAATAGCCGATGGATAATTTGCAAGGAAGATTATTCAAGACATACACTTAATGGGGGAACAATGGCTTGCTCAATGGCTAACCGTGACCAACTTCATCCCGTTTAGTTGCCCGGGTAGAGGAGGAAAGTTAGCGAAGTAATGTATGGCGCATTATTGTAATCGTTTAGTATAGTCCTAAGAGTATGGTAGTATGGGCGTTTTGCAAGAGGGCAAATGTCCGGTACTCGCTAGATCATTGTTATGTACTTTTTTGTCATCAATTTTGGTAATGAAATCTTTTATTATTAAAAAAAAAAAAAAAAAAAAAAAAAAAAAGGTAAGCAACAATTGAGTGATTTTTGGGGTGAGGGGTTAGAGTTAATCTCTTATGTTACAGAATTGTAATTTGAATTTGGTTCATTTTTGTTTAGTGGAGTTTACTGAATATACGAGTAGGTTATAATTTTACACCTTTTGAGTTGGGTGATATTTCATGTAAAAGTTTGTATATTCTTTACTTTATTTCGCATTACTTTCCTTTGCATTAATTTTTCTAAATGTAAAGAGAAAACATAGAAATTTTTTATCTCCCTTAGAACAGTCTCCATACGAATTCACCAACGGTTAAATTAACGGTCTTATTTCTGTCCCTTTTGGGCGTCTGGTGCTCAGGCACCACCTCATGGGCATGCCGAATGGCCCCTCCACGGCGCGCCCTATAGGGATTCATGAAGCTCCAACCTCAGCGAACACTTCCATGATGATACTGGTGTAAAATTATAGACAAATTAGTCTCAAACAAAGGCCCTTAGTAAAAAAGTGCATTTTTTGCCCAAAAGTTTAACGACGAGGACTCAATTGAGCCAAACTTCTAACATATGGAAATATAAGGATAAATGTTAACCTTTTTTCCAATTCAAAATACATGTTACAAGAAGATTATCCTTATATCAAGTCCTCGCAATTATTCAAGATTCTATGTATTTTATCCTTTGCTTTGTCACCTGACATCGCTAAGTGTACATTGTATTGCTATACTAACTTCATAAATTATGAAAAATTATTATAGAGTGGGACTTTAAGACAAAGTACAGTATTTCCCAATCGATTAAGCATATTCTAAAGAATTGGATGGGCAAGCTATAAAGTCTAGAAAACAAATGGAATAAGAGCTTTTACATTGTTTGGAAATTCTTTAAATTTAGAAATATACCATTTTCTAGTAACATAGCTCCTTCCCATCAGGTATACTGTTGAACCCACAACACAAGAAAACGATAATGATATCTGGGAGATGAATGAAATCCCTAAGAAGTCAAGAATTTCAAAAAGATAAGGAGACAGTTGAACCCACAACACAAGAAAACGATAATGATATCTGGGAGATGAATGAAATCCCAACACAAGAAAACGATAATGATATCTGGGAGATGAATGAAATCCCTAAGAAGTCAAGAATTTCAAAAATATAAGGAGACAGTTGAACCCACAACACAAGAAAACGATAATGATATCTGGGAGATGAATGAAATCCCTAAGAAGTCAAGAATTTCAAAAAGATAATGAGGGCAAATTAACATACTGAAAAGGCTACCTTGGGGAATTTTATAGCCCTGTTCTCTCTTGTCTCTAAGCTTGGAAAGGAGGTAATGGCGATAAAAATTGCCACATATTCCAATAAAGAATATCATTAAACCAACATACTTTAGATCAACTTGTGGCTCTCTATATCCTTGAATTAAGTGTTGGATATAGATTAGGAATGCAACCAACATAAAATAGGAGGATGAAATTATGAGCGCCGAACCAAGAACGATCGCACCACTATATTTATGAACAAATAGAACCTGCAAAGAGAATCAACAATGTTGTTATTCAAATGTAGATGCAAAATTTAAACTTTATGAGTTTGAATTTTACCTAATTACCACACAGCTTGAGTTATTTGGTTCGAAATTTAATATTTATATGTATTTAGTAAATTTCATAAAATTCTATAGTATTTTATAGAACCTGAAGGCACATGTCCAATACGTTCACTGAGATATCGCATGGTTAAACTTCCCGAAAGCGTATGTTGACGGCTTCTTTTTCTATCGAAAGAGAGTGAGTGCAAACCTTAAGGGGTCGTGAGTGAGAAATGAATCAGGCATCGGTCGTTCTAGCGGTAAGAGTCCTTCGGATGTTGAATGGTCTAGTCATTAAAAGATCGAATTACTATGCCTATCTTGGTGGTCGTTACTTTTGGTGGTCTTTCTTTTTGGCTGACTCCTCTTCGTGTTCTATTGATCAGAAGCATCCAAAAAGACCACAATCCGGCGCAGAATTCGATTCTAGCAGGGCTGACACGCGCACTACTCATATCGGTACTTAGCCCCCCGCAGCAGCCGGAAGACCATGCAGCCCCTCTTTCGCGCGCAAGCCGAATGACGTAGGTGCACAAGAGTACTTCGCGGCGTCCGCTCCTCATAAATGATGTTAGGATCGGCGGCCTATCCTCGAATCCACTTGTGTAGGTCGGGGTTGAGAATTGGGGGCCCGCGCCCTACCCCGTCGGCCGGAGTTTTTTCTTCTTAGATCGAATTAGATTCATTCAGTAACTTTCACAACAATCGGAATTTGCTATTCGGGAATCTCCGGATCTATGCTTATTTTCATTCACTCTTCTCTTACTTTCCCTACATCTAGAAAAAAAAATGTTGAACAAAAACGATCTTTCTAAAGTGTTGGCAGCTCCTTATCTTTCTCATTCACTCTATTCTTTTAGAAATGGATTTGAGCGTAAATGGCTTTTTCTTATCACAATTCTTGTGATATATATGTTCAATTGGACATGTAGGTTATATTCATACTGGTTTCTCATGTGGAACCATAGAAGGAATTCAATTGGATGATCCACCTCTTGGGTTAGGGCACCGGATGAGCACATCGAACTATCCATGTGGCCGAGAGCCCTCACGACTGTGCACAACGACGCAATTATCGGGGGCGCACTCTACCACCGAGCCAATAGCCGTCCGTGCGAGCCACCCACTGGGGGCCCGCTATGCCAAAAGAGAGAAACCCCATCCTCTCTTTCCTTTTTCGCCCTCATGTCGCCACACGGGGGGAGCATGGGGATCTAGTAGAACATCTTTCACAATCCCTGGAGAGATGGTTCACTAATAGACCGAGGGATAAGTCATTCGGCTAAAATATCGTCTGCTTTATATGATTATCAATTAAATAAAAAGTTATTTTATGTATCAATCCTTGCATCTCCGACAACCGGTGGAGTGACAAAAGTTTTGGGCTAAAAAATCGCCCTTGGGTGATCTATCTTCCTTCTCTTAGGCCCGTGGAATAAAGACATTCTCCTTATCTTTCTTCTTCTCAAATTACGAGAAGAGATTTTGGGGAGAGTGGCTAGGATAGGTGCCGATGACGTAAATGCGGAAGGCTTGCTTGAAAAAATACCCTTCGTTCAAATTCCCCGGCCCGGGTTAAGAACTTACGCTTAGTGAATCCCCACTCAAATATCGTGTGTAATGTAAGGAAACCCTCCTTATTGTCCCTTCCAAGACATCCCTTCTAACTTCCCTATTTCCAAAGGAAGAAAGAAAGGTCGAAAGCTCTCTTTCGAGGCAGAATTGGCATAATTATTACCGTGAGGATTGAGCTGGCACATTAACAGGATATTCAATTTGTGATAACCACCATTATAACCTTGCCTTTCCCAAGGCATACATAAAGGATATGGAGCATTGGGTGGTGCATTAATAACTTCATTATCGAAGGAATAAGCTTTTCCACTTCGTATAAGTGCGTGTATATTTTGTATATATACAACATTTTTGGGGCATGTTAGTGTGTATAAGTTAAACCGAAGACATACTTAATTTCAACAAAAAAAGAAGAGAAAAACAAAACATTCTTGAAAGAAATTCTAAAAAGAAAATGTTTGGAGTGCATGGACTTGACAATCCAACATACTTGGGCATTTTAGAACATGTCCTATACCAGGATTCCAAGAATAGCACTTTCTGTTAGCAGAGTATGTGTATCTCAAAAGGGAGAGTGACTCCCATGAATTAAGAAGAATATTTTATTGCTTTATTTATAGTTGTCTTTTTAGTACGCTAAAAAAAACCAAGACATGGGATTGGATTTAGAGGCAGATTCAGGATTTAAAATCTAGGTGTTTAACCTTTTAAGATTCTTAGTTTGAACCTGTTGTATTTTAAAAGTTATGCGTTTATGTAATTATGTACTATTTATTGCATTGTTAATAATTTTTTACACATAAATTTATGCTCTGCGTCGAAAGTTAGGGGTTCAATTGAATCCCCACCTATCATGCTACATCCGCCACTAATTGGACGCGCGATGAGGGCTGCAAGGGAAAGTGAATCGATCTTCCTCCTGCGCGCGAAATAGACGTGAGGTCTGATCCATCTCTTCGTTAAAAATCATTTTTCATATCTACTTAATATTTGATATTATTTTATCTTATCTTGAAATGGTCAAAACTAGCCAGTACAAATTAATTCCTCTGGCTAGCGAGTGAACTATACTGTTCATATTTAAATAGAGGATTATTCTGATATTGATTTCTTATACTAGCCATTTGTTATTAATTCCTATACATTATTTGTTAATTAGCCGTTTGTCTAATATCTATATAACATGATTTTTGTAGAGCTAAACACAGATTTTTTAAAACCTCCTTCTATCTCTTCTGTTGGGTTATTTTTCTTTTGGAATCGTTATTTCATCTCTCATTTTGTAACTAGAAGAATTTGTTGAATCTTGGGGAAAACATTTAATTATTTTCTTAATCGTGTGGCGAAATATCCTTGAAATCAGTATCTTTAAGACACTTCAAGCTCATTTATATTCTCCATAATTTTACTAGCACTTTTACCTTCTAAAACATTGATTGTGAGACCTAAATCTTAATAATTAGGTAAGCACCATCCATGCAATGTCCATTAGTAGAACTTTAGGATATCTACAATTAGTTTTGTCCATTTATTGGATATGATTACACCCTTCCAAACAATCAAAAATAAAAATAATGGCACACATAGAATCAAGTCCAAATAGCTCACTGTTGTTCTTGCTAATTGGTGTAGCTTTAAGTATGTAAATGATGTTAGTAACATATTGATCGATTTGACTAGTTACCAATAATTTAACAAGCAACTCTCCTTTTCATATTTCCAGCACTTCCTTGTGCTGTTTTGTTAATAATATACATACTCTCTTAACTGATTCCAAAGATCATCATAAAAAAAAAAAAAGTAACAAAGAGGTAGGCAATAAAAAGGGAACGGTATATATAAACCAAATTCAACTCGCCACAGAAATATGTTGGATGTGCGAAAGGGAAAGTGTACAAATACCCTATTTTGATCGTGTCATTTAAGTAATACCCGCCTTATTTATTTTTTTGGCTCACGTACCCACCTCGCGTCTGAAGCTTGACAACTTCAGACATTGACATCTGAAAGTGTGATCTTGCGAAGGCTAAACATCAGACGTTTTCGCCTGATGTTTGGTATGACTTGCCAAGGCAAAGTTCAGACTTTTTTACTGAGGTGCGTGTAAAAATTGGTTCAAATTCCAGGCATGAATGTCTGAACTTTTTCTTGTATGCCTGACCTTCAGTCATACATGACTGAAATACATGTAAGAATAGGCTAAAAGTTCAGTCATGTGTTTCTGAATCTTTTTGTGAAAATAATTTTTTTCATGTGTGTCTGCACTTAAGTCATACATAATTGAAATACATGTAAAAAAAGGCTTAAATTTCAGGCATGTGCACCTAAACAAAACATAATAATTTGTTCTTCGAATTTCAACAATCCAACACACGATTCAACACCCAAATCTACTCTAAATAAGCTCAAATTTGAAACTAAGTTCCATATATCATAAAGAACAAACTCCAATCATCAATTTGTCAAAAACCTAACAAATCTAACAAAGCCATTTAACACACTTTTTCCCCCCCAAGTATGTCTACACTTCCATACATGCATGAGCTACATGTAAAAATGGGATGAAATTTCAGGCATGTGCGCCTGAGCAAGAAAAACGAAAAGAAACAGTGGATGCTCGCGCGAAAAAAAGAAAAAAAAAACACAAAGCGAGTATTACTTCATCTTATTTCATGCACAAAATAGGGTACCTCGTGCAATTTTCACATATGTGCGAATAACATTACATACCGATAGCTGGAAAAAAAAAATATGCTAGCTACGTATAAGATGAAGAGATACTATTAATGGTGTGAGACCGTTTGAAAAAATCCGTGTGAGTTTGGCCCAGAGCGGATAATAGCACACAATATAATGTTAGAAGTATTGTTGGGCTTTCTTGGTCCAACAATTAGTATCAGAGGCAATATTTAGGTGAGACGAGTGGAGATGACGAATTGATTGCGTGAAGCCTAGCTTTGTGCCTTTGCACAGTTCGTCTATGGACTAGTTTAACCTTTACCAGTAGTTTGGAACATGCATACATAAGAAAAGAAGTCAAATGGAATTTGGTAGCTATAAATACTCGGATGGTATGGGTGATACAAAGTTAATGTCCATATAAGCTCTTAAGGTGATGGGTCAAATAGAACATAGTTTGTAATGGACCATGTGGTACTTAATTTGAGAAAGAGATTGTTGGGTGTGCGTCTATATTGGTAGCTAAAAAGAAAAAGATACCTATAAGGTGAATGGATATTCTTAATGGTGTGATTTTTATCCTTTTTTGGAAAAAATCGTACGAACTTAACAAAAATGAACAATATAACCCCATATTAAAATTAGAAATAATGGTAAAAAATACACCTTAACTATCAC
Organism: Lycium ferocissimum; assembly: GCF_029784015.1. Classification (NCBI taxonomy): domain Eukaryota; kingdom Viridiplantae; phylum Streptophyta; class Magnoliopsida; order Solanales; family Solanaceae; genus Lycium; species Lycium ferocissimum. The sequence goes on from NC_081351.1 coordinate 7,328,950, forward strand.
TTTTTCGTGAGTTTCATACCCCAACTATCAGTTATTCCCTTTCCCAGCTGAACTATCATCATTATGTATTAAAACACACCTTGAAGCTGACTAGGCCAACTATTATGTGTTCCATTTTCCTACCTGAACTATCATGTAGGTGTGTTTTAATACATAAATGATGATAGTTCATATAGAAAAAGGGAACATATAGTTGGGGTATGAAAATCGTGAAAAAGTAATACTTCAGTTGTGTTTTTAACCACTAACTCTCAAAAGTATCTTTAAATTATTTTGGTTCAACAAAATATTCCAAAAAAAAGAAAGAAATAAAAGGAAAAAGAAGTTTACCTCAAGAACCCTTTTCAAGAAATGGATAGTAACAGCAGATTTAAGCATCATACACCTAGTTCCAACGTGTGGGAAGACCAGAAAGGAAGCAAAGCCCATAAGACAAGATGGGGTATATAGTATAAGCATCCCAATTCTACTTGATAGTTTGAACTGCAGAAAATTACTATGGGAAGCAGAGTTGGTATTCACATTGCCGAATTTGGAGAACTGGAGATGTTTCCCCATAATTTCACAGATACCAAAGTAGGCTACAAACACAAAGGCCGCCACAGATATTGTTGTGGTGATTGCAGATGGCTCTTCATACAAAAAGCTTTGAAACATTATTAGTCTTCTTTCAGATCTGCTTGTCTCAATAAAAACCTCCCATGCCTATTTATAAGGGATTTTTCATTTTTGGCCCTTCGGCCGAAATTAATTATGACACTAGAAAATGTAATTATCCTTCTTTATAATGTGAATTTGGCAGTGTCCATAGTTCATCGATCATTTGAATGAAACTAAACTAACAATGTCAATTTGTTAAATGTACAAATCAAACAAAATTAAGTAGAGTCGATCTTTTTATTTTTTTATTATTGTTATTATTTTCGGGCTCGTCAAGTTTTTCCAATTTCTCATGCGAAATACAAACTAACCTATTATCTACATCTATCTATCTATCTATTTAAATGTTGAACGACGAAAATATCTTCTAAATGTTATTTGACTTTTATGCCCTTAAATATTTGTATAATTTAAGGATACCCAATAATAAAATTCTTTTACCTTTATTGTATTCACGTTAACTCAACACAAAAATACCTATATGCCGCTCTTTTTAGAGGTAATAATTTTCGTCTTTTTAGTACTATATTTTCCTATAATTATATGCGTGATGGTTAATAAATTTTCCCACATATGTATTAGCTTTAATTTTGTTCCAATTTATGCATTTTAGGAAGGGAATCTATTGATTTTAAAACTAAAAGGGCACGGAGAATATAATGTTCGTTCTCGATCTTCTTTTCTTGATTGTATGTTCATGGTCTTTTTCTTCTTCCTTATATTCGAGATTGTTTCTAAGCTAATTTTATTTATTTGTTGCAATAGGAGAAGATTTCAAGAGGAAAATATGAATATATTAATTAGTGGAGAATACTTCTCGATTTCTCAGTAATGTGCTTGTCTTTAAATAATTTTGAGTTTATTTGTTAAGTTA
>NC_081351.1:7334488-7358447 GCF_029784015.1 Lycium ferocissimum
TTAATAAGCACCCTTCAATTAGTAGGTTTGCTTGAAGAAATAATTTTTTCCTTGATCACTTCTTGGTCTTGAATTTTTGCCCTTATGGCCGAACCCTCTCTCTTTCTCTTCTCCAAATTTTCTTGATTTTTCTAGAAGTGTAAATGGTGAACAAGATGACTTAGTCATCTTTTAAATACTAAGTATTGATCATCCATGTGGCCATGGCCCACACCAAGGTGGCCGGCCACATGGTCCCTTGTTTTTTTTTTTTCATATAATAATACACTTTCCAAAAATAGAATACTTTCCAAAAATGGAATTTGACCCCAAATGTTTCCTCAACATTTCCATGCCAATAAAATCATACACAACTTAAGCCTTTAAAACATACAAAAGTCTCTACTTCGTATCTCGGGATAGTCTTGTCCCCAACTTATCGTAATTCACTCATATTGTCCCGTTGTTCAAAATACGGGATATAACATAGGCACCGCGTATTTCCACATATGCTTCGATCAATTACCTGAAATAATCTACACCCTTTTTGGTATGTGAAATTAATCGAAGATAGTTGTCAACTCATCATCAAGACACTCGTTAGCCTATATCACATAGAGACCAAACATATAACTAATCTTACGGACTGTCTATAGGATACCTCAACAAGTTCAACCAATAAATGCAGATCTAAATACACGTCATTGTTTAAGTAAAGCATCTAATCCCAATTGTGCCAAGTCTAAATAAATCAATCTGAAACCAATCATCACAAGTAAACACCAAATCATCTCAAACAAGCCATAATGCAATGCAATGCAATGCAATGCAAGATGTATGGATGCAATGCCATGCCATGCAAATGAGGTGTACACAAGTACTCCGGACAGAAATATCGACATCTCGGCAGCACAACCCAGTGTGACTCACGAAATCTGAGTGCCACCCATCCCGGATCTTTGCCAAACAGACAGACCAGACCCTGGCTAATTGCTCACAGAGGGAGTCTCACCGGCACTACTCTAGGGGACTCGCGGAGCCCATGCACTAACAAACGATTTCGGGATTAGGCCATACAACAACGATGCCCGAATATAACCATCGGACATCGGCCTCCTCACAATCACTCAAAAGAGTTTATCAAAATATCAGTTTCACTCAATCAATGATACCGGATCATCACCGGATATCGGCCATGCATCATGAATATGAGGAAATGTATGCAATGCACATATCAATGATTTCGAAATTGAACCTCGGACATCAGCCTCCGCACAATCACTCAAGTAAAAGAGTTTATCAAGTATCAATTTCATATAAATAACTATTCCGGAATGGATCTTCGGACATCGGCATTTTCACAATCACTCAAGTAAAAGAGTTTATCAAATATCAGTTTCGCTCAATCAACGATACCGGATCATCACTGGGTATCGGCCATGCATCATGAATATGAGAGAATGCTTGCAATGCATATGTCAATCACCAACAATGGAGTTCAATATCACAAATACCACAACGGGTATGCCAACAACATATCACATCACAATACCAACAGTGGGCATGCCAACATATATCCAAGTACAAATACCAACAACGGGTATGTCAATCCTATCCGAATCAAGACAACAAGTAGAATTCGATATCTAACAACTACACATGGCATCAAGCCAGCACAATTGAACAATCAAACACACATAACAGGGTGACTAGTCCCACACACAAAGGTCAACCAATTGATATACATATTTGCCACTTCCTTAAATTAGGAACACGAATCTCAACCTACACTCAAAATCCCTCGTCACAACTCATTTTGGTCTCAATCACAATCATTTGTACATTTTATCCACTCATTCATTCACTAGATTCACTATTAATGGCATAACACAATAATCATAGATTACGGGAATTTATCATCAGTAGACATATAATAGGTTTCACCTGCTACTTCCAAGTCACATATATCCACCGATATTAACGAAAAACTACATCAAACAACCTAAGGAATCTACAGTCCACAAGCCCGAACACACAAATCACACAACAATACCATCCTAAGATTCCATCCCAAATCTCCAATTCCTATACATGCATTCTCTGTTCCTTCTAATACACGAATATATGAAACTAACCGGAGTCTACCGAAAGGGAAGCCATAACCTACCTGGCAGCCGAACAGGTGCCACGAACCCACACGTTGCCTTATCTTTCGAAGCATCTCCAAATAATCAAACTCTATCACATATGAATTCTATGCAAGAAACCATGAATAATGATATCCATATTGGCTACTTTCTATTCAGGTCAAATTCCACCCCTTAATTTAGGAGAACGGGTCTCAAGGGCAAAACGGGAATGTTATGACCAAAATATCAAATTCAATACCAAAAGGGAAAAATCCATTACTTTAATCATAGAAATACTCAATTAATTCTTAAAATTATCATTTATATGAAAACCTCCAAAATTAGGTCCAAGAACCCCAACTTTGATTCAAGAATTTCAACTCTGGAATGGAAGATTATTGGTTAACAAGCCTAGATATATCATTATCTAGCATAAATAGCAATATTAACATCATTTATTCACAATCTAGAAAGCCAATTCGTTTTTAGAACTCTTTCATGAACAACCCTAATTTTGGGTTGAAGAACCCTAGGTTTGCATAGAGATTTTTGGAAGAGGAAGGGTTTTACAAAGCCAAAATGGTGGATTAACTAATGGAAATTATTAAGCATGAGATTTAGACCTTACCCATAGGAACAATCTTGTGAATTAATGGAAATTATTAAGCATGAGATTTAGACCTTACCCATAGGAACAATCTTGTGAAATAACCAAGAATCCATTCATCCCCAAGCTTCCAAGAGAGAAGGTATCCTAAATGAGGTCCAAATCCAACATAGTCTCTGTTTCTCCTCGATTTTTGTGCCAATACGACCTCCAAATGCTGATTGGATGGCCCCATTGGATGCCTCATGAAATTTCCTTGAATTTTAGCTTTTGAATCCCCTCATTTGGACTTAATATGAGGGAGATATGAGGGTTTTTATATTGGACCCGTCATTAGATTTTAGCGGAACCGCCGCAGCGGAAACCACTACCGCTACAGCTGTCAAACCGTTGCAGCAGTCCCAAGGACGCCGTAGAGGTGCTGCCCCAACGGTAAAGGGTCCGCTGAAGCGGTCACCAGACACCAGATGCCGCAGTTTTTCGATTTTTCGCCCCGGAACTCGGAAAGCTTATCCGGAACCCGATTTTGACAAACCAAATATGTAGATATAGGTAAAAACATGCTACGAACTCTTTCGCGCACTTGAAATTTCCAACGGAGATACCGTTGACTAAGTCTACTCCTGAGCGGCCAAAAACCAACTTTCCAACCCGATTTTTTGATAATCATCCGAGGTCCGATTTCAACAAACGAAATATGCATCCGCTTGTAAAAACACTCTACCAACGCACCCGTGACCTCGGATTTCCCAACGGAGATACCGTTGACTAAGTCAACGCCCAAACCTCAATAACCATTCCCAAACCAAGTCCCAAAATGCACCCGTGTGCATTGGGAGCCAAACTAGTCTCACTAATGCATCATAAATCAGTCTATGACCCTCTTGGAATTGATGGATCTCCGAATGAAATCCGTTCCCCCAAAAGTCAACTCCCGGTCAAACTATTTTCGCTTAAAGCCAATTTTTTCTAGAAAACATTCCAAAGCCCAAAACTATGCCTAGGAAGTCATGCCAACTATCTTCTCGGGTCAAAATAGTTCTAACGAGACTTAGGAACTGGTAAACGAGGGCAAAAAAACGGATTAATCACGGTAACGACAAAACGGGTCGTTACATCGCCTACCAATCGTCAAGTCGCTCGTCCTCGAGCGAAGAACGAGAGTAGGAGAATCTTACGATAACCAAGGAAATCATATCACAACCAACATGAAGCTCTTACAACAAGAAACAAACCCAAACCGCAATTCTTTCGACTTAGCCAAAAGACCCAATTACCATGTCTCTAAAACACACAACGGATCTCTCATAGATAAATCAAATAGCACGAATCTTTAGACATAACTAATCATAAAACATTCAGAACTGGTAAGATATTTTGAGCTAATCGCTCCTTGAATCACAATTTCTTAGTAGTGCACAATACAAACCGAAACCAAGACTTACTCTTTCCAAAAGAGAATCATAAATCTTCCAGAAAACTCTAAGCTATTTCATCGAAACTTGTCTTTCTCGTAGCCGACTTGGTCAGTCTTAAGTCTCCTTAACTCTTCAAATCACTTATCTAGGAACTTACCATCGAGTATTGCATAGAGCAAGATCTGCCAATATCCATTGATCAGAATGGAGGCTTATCACAATCCTAGAATCTCTCCGAAGCAAAACCATTATCATTATAACCCATTGTACTAACCGAAAAGCTGACTCTGGTGAAATACCACAAGGACTACTAATAACAAGCCTAAAAAATTAGGCGTTCCTTATCACATACGTTTAAACTGGTTTTCTTGGAACCCATAAGTTCCTTTAGAGTTACAAACTCGATCTAACCATTTCCATTCAAACCATAATAACCCACAATGAATGCACCATTTCAGAATATACCAATAATCACACAAACTAATTTCGAGATCTGAAACCCATCACACTCGTACCGTGCATAGCAAACCATAAGTTACTGCTCTTGGCTCTAAAAGCTAAAACATACCCAAATTGTTCTAAAGGTACCGGATGACTAAATCTTGCGAATGTGGCCTCAAATTCCTTAACATTACCCAGTACACATTCCTGTACAACCCAAATTTTTCCGACACTAAGGACATAGGTACTCATAAATCAATCTTTTAACTATCAAACTATCCATTGCAATACCTCAATAACCTATAATACTTCTGAAAGCATCAAAATCTCACCATCCCTGGCGCTAACAAGCATAATCACTTCGGGCCCATAATATCCGAATTCATTCCGTCAATGTTGTTCATAACATAAAACACTTACCACAACACGATCCTATCTCGAAAGCACTGATAGCCATATCATACTAAGAATTTCTACAAATCCTTTCTCTTAAACACACACTAACTCATTCACTGGTCACCACTTCTTATCACTTACCCATTATGTAATCTTACGTTCTCAATCACACAACAATCACAAGGGCTTTCAGCCTCAATCCTATACTGGACATAAATCCTAATAGTTGCTTGGTTACTAGAAGCTTACTCTCATAACAGTCATAAACACCTTCTCATAAGCATGCCAGATACCAATTATTTCCTTCTTAGTGCTCAAGAATTTTCTATCCAAATCCTCTTTATCTCGACTCAATTCCATGTACACAAGTACCAATACCAATCCCCTTAAGAATTCGAATTCTCTATGCTCCCTCACTATATCGACCTGTTAGTACTTACTCTCAACTGCTCTTATCTACAATACGCAATCACTATACCCTTCGAATTTAGTAATCCCTAGCAAACTCGCACTCGTCCTCGCATTCGGAGTCAAAATCCTTTTTTTTTCAAACCCGATCCTATCCTCAACAGATCGCTCTTACTAAGCCCACATGCATTGACCATTTCCGAGAAACCGACCACTAGGATCATAGGCATCCTTCGGCTCTTATTACCAACTCCACATCTCTCAAAGAACCAATAATGAAACATCGTAACCAAATTCCGACAACGGAAACTCACACAATAACTAAAACTGAACTTGTTCAAGCGTCCGAATTAAGACAGCACTTTTCATATCGTATAGCAACCTGACATAATAAATCGATAGCACAAAATTTAGAATGGGTTTCTGCCATTCGAGGGAGAATACAACAAGAATTCACAGATACCAATTGGAATCTCCTAGATACCAATTGGACCTTACCGAGATACCAATTCAACCAAAGTAGCACGAATAGAAGGAATGAAGGGAGTTTTCCTAACATGCCTCATAGCCTCTCGTAGATGGGTACATACGTCTCCTTACCATTTCACGAGACTCTACTACACATTACTCTTGTACCTAGTAGACCGATAACCTAAGCTCTAATACCAACTTGTCACGACCCATCACCTTTCTCACCTCGGTAGGCGAACCCTCTCATTGATTATTAAGTAAAGGTGATTCATTTAAATCAATAAATACTTAGAAATTCAGCGGAAACTTCATAATATATTCAATAAACTCAAGAATCAATAAAATTACAATGATGTAACACATACGGACTTGATCCACTTCCCATGACCCTATCTTCTAGACTAGTACAAGAGCGACTAATGATTTCAAAATTACCACTACATTCTAAGACTCAACCTCCATCCCGAAATGAAATGGGAGGAGGCCTTCCAGATAGGCACCGCATATTTCCACACATACTTCGATCAATCACCTAAAATAATCTACACCCCAAAAAGGGTGTAGCAAGTGCAATATCAGTAAAACCACACGTACTGAGTAAGTATCATAGGCCGACAATGGTTAGTAACACATATCAGTAAAAGAAGTCACAGATAAATATGATAACAACCCAATTAAGTCATACGACGATCCCACTAATCGTAAATCAATACCCTTAAGCATTAATTCCACTCTAATAATTCACCAGTCAAGCTTACAACGATATTGGAACTCACATATTATTAAATCGATCGTTTCAGTCTAGTAGTCAACTCATCATCAAGACACTCGTTATCCTACATCACATAGAGACCAAACATATAACTAATCTTACGGATGATCTATAGGATACCTCAATAAGTTCAACCAATTAATCCAAATCCAAGTACACGTCATTACCTAAGTAAAGCATCTAATCCCAATTATACCAAGTCTGAATAAATCAATTTGAAACCAATCATCACAAGTAAACACCAAATCACAAACAAGCCATAATGCAATACAATGCAAGATGTATGGATGCAATGCCATGCCATGCAAATAAGGTGTACACATGTACTCCGGACGGAAATATCGACGTCTCGGCGGACAACCCGAGTGTGACTCGCAGTCGAGAGTGCCACCCGCCCCGGATCTTTGTCAAACGGATAGACGGGAGCCTGCTAATTTGCTTACGAGGGGAGTCTCGCCGCACCACTGCGGGGGACCCGCGGAGTCCCGCACTAACAAATGATTCGGGATAACATCGAAATCGACCATGCAACAACGATGCCCGAATATAACCGTCGACATCGGCCTCCTCACAATCACTCAAAAGGATTTATCAAAATATCAGTTTCACTCAATCAACGATCTTGGGATCATCACCTGATATCGGCCATGCATCATGAATATGAGGAAATATATGCAATGCACATATCAACGATTCCGAAATTGAAACTCGGATGTCGGCCTCCTCACAATCACTCAATTAAAAGAGTTTATCACGTATCGCTTTTATATAAACAACGATTCTGGGATGGATCTTCAGATATCGGCCTTTCCACAAACACTCAAGTAAAAGAGTTTATCAAATATTAGTTTTGCTCAATCAACGATACTAGATCATCACCGGGTATCAGCCATGCATCATGAATATGAGAGAATGCGTGCAATACATATATCAATCACCAACAGTGGAGTTCAATATCACAAATACCACAACAGGTATGCCAACAACGTATCATATCACAATACCAACAGTGGGTATGCCAACATATATCCCAAGTACAAATACCAACAACGGGTATGTCAATCCCATCCGAATCAAGACAAGTAGAATTCGATATATATCAACTACACATGGCATCAAGCCAACACAATTGAACAATCAAACACACATAACGGGGTGGCTAGTCCCACGTATAAAGGTCAACCAATCGATATACATATTTGCCACTTCTTAAAATTAGGAACACGAATCTCACCCTACACTCAAAATCCCTCGTCAAAACTCATTTTGGACTCAATCACAATTATTGGTAAATTTTATCCTCCCATTCATTCACTAGATTCACTACTAATGGCATAACAAAATAATCATACATACGGGAATTTCTCATCATTAGACATACAATAGGTTTCACCTGCTACTTCCAAATCACATATATCCACCGATATTAACGAAAAACCACATCAAACAACCTGAGAAATCTACAGGCCACAAGCCCGAACACTCAAATCACACAACAATACCATCCTAAGATTCCATTCCAAATCTCCAATTCCTATATATGCATTCTCTGTTCCTTCTGATACACGAATATATGAAACTAATCGGAGCCTACCGAAAGGGAAGCCATAACCTACCTGGCAGCCGAACAGGTACCACGAACCCACACGTTGCCTTGTCTTTCGAAGTATCTCCAAATAATCAAACTCTATCACATATGAATTCTATGTAAGAAATCATGAATAAGGATATCCATATTGGCTACTTTCTATTCGGGTCAAATTTCAACCCTTAATCTAGGAAGTCATGCCAACTATCTTCTCGGGTCAAAATAGTTCTAACAAGACTTAGGAACTGGTCAACGAGGGAAAAAATAGAAGAATCACGGTAACGACAAAACGGGTCGTTACAATAATACTCAATCCAAGGTCACAAAATATCCTATAACTGAATCAAATTCGAAGATGAAGCTTCTAAACCACAAGTCTGTTGAGTCTCCATAATATCAATCGAAATCGCGAATCCAAGTCCTGAACCTGGGCAGAGTCATTACTCCGCAATTTGTCCCAGTCCATAATCCGATCCATGCCAGCATAATGATACTAACTGACTATACCAAATCAGAAATAAGAGCTATATGAGAATGCAAATTAAAATGTAATGATGTGCAATGCAATGCACTGGCCAAATACCTCAAACCTGTACACACATACTAATGGTATTATTTGCCCAATAGTCATGACCCATAGAGGACCCGTGACGTCCAAGTACCCCTCGCTCCGGAACAGACCTCGGATCACGAGTTCACAAATAGGCCACATTCTCACCCCTATCAAATGTGCCTTATATACATATATCAGGATAGGCCTTATCCTCACCCCCTGTCAGATGTGCCTTTATACATATGTTGTATGCAAAATGAGTATTCAAAATATGGTTCAATCTAGAACCTCAAGATAAAACATGAACGCAAAGTAAGTATGATCAATCAACGAAATCAAATACGAATGAAAGTGCAAGTCATAATGCCATAACCATATCAGGACATAGAATAATCAGCTTAACCCTTCCATGAATCATACAAATCCTCTCGATCAACATAAGAGTCTATGACACCCTTTACTTCCACATATAGGAAGTACCCTTCACAACTAAGTCTTGCATCACCAAAAGTGTTCCATTTTCTTTCATAGTTGCCATAAGTCTTTCATCAATCATTTCCGGACCATTTCCATCATGTATGAATGAAGGAATGAGGAATTAATGCAATAAATGTAAAAGAATATGCTATGAAGATCACAAACACCATAAGTTGCATCAAATCTTGCATAACTTCATTACCATCAGCAAATCATAATCAAGATCTCATTCGTGCCTTATCACAAATAAACATCCAATTCAAGCCTAATCTCATTATCCGATCACAATATGAATCTCAACGTACTTCCAATTCAACAGTCAATATGGAACATAATCAGCCAATAATATCAAGGTCTATGAATACAAGGCACCATGCCACAAGTCATAACAAGACTCAGATAAATCACTCAACAACAGCAAGGATATGCAACCATCTCAATCAACAAGAAGAGTGCATATATTGACTTCTTCCTTCTCATATCATAGCAAATACACCTCAGGTTTCAATACATAAAGTAATGACGACAAGACCATATAATCAGAAATCATACCAACCTAGATAATAATCCAACCAAACTCCGTGTCCGAAGACCTAATCATGATTTCTCCCGTCAATTCCATACAAAATATACGCTTCGCTAATCAAAGTCTAACTAAAGTAAGTGATAACCTACCTCGAATGCAGCACAAGAGCCACGAACTACTCCATACGAGCCTTCTATTTCTGAAGCGTCTCAAAACAGTAAAGTCTAGAAATATAATGCTAAGTAAGCAATAGACCTAAAAAATATAGGGACAACATTGGGTAAGAGGACCCAATTACTTCTACCCTTTTCGAATGGTGAAACCAGCATTAAATGGAAAATTTATCATAATCTTCCAATTTATGGGTTTCTAATCAATTTAATCCGTCCAAAACAGATTTTAGTCCAAAGTTCCCCTTTTTATTAGAACCCTAAGTCTCAATACACAATTCCCAACACAATTAAATAATTTCCCATCCTAGAAGGTGATTAACCCTCCTAGATGATTAAACAACAATAAAATCAACAACCCGTTAATTATTCTAGGGTTTAACAATTCTAGGGTTCTAGTCTTTTCATTCACCATTAAAGAACCTTAACTAGCATAAGAACTTAAAGATGATAAGGGAATGAACAATGAAAAGGGTTAAGACTTACCTTCAAAGGAGAACTTCACCCTAGCCTTAGAAAATCGCCTCTCACTTTCTTGGACTATTTTTTATGTTATGTGGTGAATGAATCGGAATTTAGTAATATAAAAATGGGTTTCTATCTCCCGTCGACCGCTTCAGCGGCCATTAAACCGCAGTCGTTTGACGCACCGCTACGGCGGACCTCGTGCTCCCCCCAGCGTTGCCGCGAGGACCATTGCCCCGCTGGCGGACTCGGCTGCGGCGACCTCCCGCCCTCTTGCGGCGACCTCCCGCCGCCGCACGGCGGTCGTATCGACCGGTAACCTCGGGTTTTTTCACCAGATTTCCATCCAAAATCCCAACATCAATCTGAGGCCCTACAGACAAACCAAACATGAACACATAAGTCAAAACGCATCACGGACTCACCCATGGCTTCGGAATTCTCAGCGGAGGTCTAATTTACTAAGTCACCTGCAATGGGAATAAAACCATTGTTTCCAAACAATGCACAACATACAATCAAATGCCTCAGTTTTTAGAATTCTAACTCTTTAAGTTCTCACTAGACTCGCTCCTAGTCTCGAAAATGAACTGACAGGGGTAAAATGGTCAAAACGCACATAACGACCTAGCGGGTCATTACAATAACTCTATTTTTCCTACTATCCTTGAGTAGTTCTAATCTTCAAATAAGGAATTTGAGTTTTATCACCGTTAAGAATCTTCCTTAGATCCCTCTAAAAAGCGCCTTGTAAGGATCCTTTATCAAGAGCCTAATTAGCTAGTGCATCATCAATTGATATCCTTCCCTCATAATGCGAGTGAATCTTATCTCCATATCTGTAGCCATTTCTAGAATCTCTTCTACCCAAATTGCAATATATCATGGTGGTTTCCACCCTTCTGATAATATCTTTTGGATCATTTGTGAATCGGTTTGAACAATGATGTGATCCAACTGCTTTTCTCTACAGAACCTTATAGCTTATCTTATAGCCATTATCTCAGCCACTGTGTTGGTATTAATTCCAGTATCTTCTGCTTGATCATAAATTAAATTACCATATGAATTTCTCAAGCAAAATCCATATGAACTTCTACCAGGATTTCCCCTGTAAGCACCATCAGTGTTACAACTTAACCACCCTATTGGAGGAAAGTCCCATATAACTCTAGTAATCTTCAACTTAGCTCTGCCACCTTCTAACATTCAGATCAAGCTATCCCATCTGTTCAACACATGTCTGATTGATGGTTTCGTCTAGTTTGAACCAATCTCTGAATTGTACTAAAAACCTGGTATATTACTCTTCCAATTGATCTTTGTTCCCCATGTTTAATGGCATTTCTTCTCTTTCATAGTTCCCAGACAATGATAAGAGGCCTTTGCTTAATATATTTTCTTCAATCAGCCAGTTATTGGAGCCTGCCACTATTTAATAATAGTTTGTTACAATGGTAAGCCTTCCACGTCTATACCTGTAAAGGAAGAAAAATAGGACCAAGTTCTGTTAGCATAATAAGCCCTGGCAAACAAGTGTTGAGTTGTCTCCTCCTTGGGATTTGAGCAACACCAACACTTGGAAACCATGTTATACTTCATTGTTTTCAGCACATCATCCAAAGGTATCTTATATTTCTAACATCTTCATAGAAAAAAAAAATTAAAGGCAACCCCTTCATCCACATGTACTTATACACTTCCATTTGTTGACCTCTTAATCTAATGTATTCCCATACTGATTTGACAGAGAAGTCTCCTTGTGTGTCAAGTATCCACCAAGCTTTGTACAATTCTCTTTCCATTCTAGGTGGACTTATATTATTACTGATATGTTGAACAATCTCAGTAGATAACACTACTTCCAACCTGTTAGTATTCCATTGTCCATCCTCCACAAACTCATACACATTTTGAATAGTATCATCACAATCTCCACCAACATTTTCATAATAAAAAGCTCCTAAACTAGTCCAATTATCAAAGTAAAATTGTGAATTACCTATTTTGGTCTGCCACCACATCTGATGCTCAACCAAATCCCTAGCCTGAACCATTTTTTCCATGTTTGTGACCCATACTTCCATTGCGCAATTCTTTGCGTTCTCTTTTTAGCAATATTTGTTGCTAATAAAAGCACTCCATAGTGAAGGTTTTTGTCCTAAAATTCCACCATAACTTACAATACAAAGCCATGGAAACATCATGTAAGAACTTGAAACCTAATCCTCTGTCATTCATTGGAACACACACTTGATTTCAAGATGCCCAATGTTTGCTTTTACCACCAATGGTGTTGCTCTAAAAAAATTGAGCAAATAATTTGTGCATTTGGTTGATAACACCATCTGGTGGATTAACAACAGATAAAAGATGAATTGCCATACTTTGCAAAACATGCTTAATCAAGATAACTCTACCTTTAAAAGATAATATTTTGCCTTTCCAACTGTGCATCCTATTCATTATCTTCAATAAAATAGCATTGAAAAAATCCTTCGTCCTTCTACTATGATAAATTGGGCTGCCAAGGTAAATGAGAGGAAAATCCCTCCTTGTGATTCCTATAGCAATTTCAACAGTAATACTCACATCTCCTAGAACATTCTGATGCATATAAACAACATTTTTTTCCTTTTTTTATCTTTCGCTCGGATGCCTTCTCATATTTCTCTAAAATATCCATGATCAACTTCAAAGAGAATATATCTGCTGAAGAAAAAATAAAAAAATAATCATATCATCAGCATATGCTAACTAATTGATCTTTGGACACCATTTAGGTATCCCAAATCCTCTAAATTGTGGAATTAGATGAAGTGCATTTAAATTTCTTGTCAAAACCTCTGTAGTCAAAATAAACAAAGTAGGGGGATAGTGCATTTAGACTATCTCTTCATTATGTGGAAGGTCTACAGGGTCAAGAACCTCTTACAAGTCCAACCTCTCTTCTGCATCATCTTTTTCAGCATCTCCCAGAACGTCAACGGTGTTGTGTTTTTCCACCTTCTCTCCTAATTTTTGATTGCTACTCTCCCCTACTTCTCCAATTATTATTCCACTTAAGTCCCTTATGTACTTATTCTTTCTTCTTTGCATCCATTGTTGTTTGGCCTGTATGTTCCTACCACTTTGCCACTTCCCAGAATTTTCTTTTGTGTAGCTGCCATTCCCACTTCATTATTGTTTCTACTTGTATTGTACTCTGCCTCATATCTTCTCTATATTGTCTTTCCAGTTCTGGATGTAGTGCCCTGCATTCCTTCTCATCATGCCCCTGAAGCTTGCAATGATCACAATATTTAGGAAGGTGATCATATTTGATTTGAATCCACTTAGAATGATTTTTTCCAGTTTCCTTATTCACTTCTTATATATGAATTCTTTTTGGATGTTCTGCCAATAAATCAATCTCCACCTTTACTTTTGCATAGCTAGGTCTAGTTTTGTTTGCAATAGCCATATCAACAGTCAATGGTTTCGCCACAGCAGATGCCATTGAGAAGACTACTTCTCTAACCAAGAAGTTGGGAAGCAATTCAAGAAAGCTAATCCAGGCCAATGCTACAGAATCTTCCGCATTTGTTTAAACCAAGGAGTCCAACTTAATGATCTCATTTGACAGTATCTTGAGTGCACCTTGATGTAATAAGCCGGAGTAGATAGTAATCTCACATAATCTTCTAAAAGTGATAATCTAACAATATATTTCTGTCCTCAATCAAATCAAATGTAGATAGACCTTTAATACCACACTGATCTGGGATAACATTCCTCAATTCCTTGATATCAATTATATCGTAAGAAAACTTACCCAAAACAGCATTGAAGATTTTCTTGTAATATCATACGCCGACCTCGAGAAGAATTCCAGGTCACATGTAGTTTTCCTTGTACATCCTCCACCGATTTAAGGGGAAACAACAACAACAATAACAACATACCCAGTTGAATCCCACAGTGTGGGGTCTGGGAAGGGTTAAATGTGTGCAGACCTTACCCCCACCATGGTAGGGAGGCTATTTTCGAAGACCCTCGACTCAAAAGAAAACAAGAAAACAAGAGGAGAAAAGTCAGATACCGACAAGCAAATCAAAGCAATGCGAAAATGAGAAAAAACAAGGGCAAAGAAGTCATGATAAAACCGATTTAAGGGACAATGGTGATATATTTGTTTGCACTTTTGGTTTAAAAAGGTTAACATATTTCATCCCATTAGGCAAATCAGTAGGAGTCTATGGTGTTTGTGTCGTAGGGTTCTTTGAAGTTGTTGCACAATTCTCATTATCAGTAGGCAAGGTAAGGGGTTTATAAGGTTGGGGAATTGTTGTGAGTATTGAATACTAGGTGGAACAGCCACCAGGGGAGGCTGTCCAATGGCCGGATTGGCCATGGTGGCCAGCGGCAGTAGTAGTCTTTGGTAAGTTTAGAGTTGGCTAGGGTTTAGGCTAGAGAGCGTTTTCAAGGTGTGATAATAAACCTTTTGACATTCCTTTTTCCAGGTGATATTCCTTTATACTCCTTCCGTTTTAATTTATGTGAACCTTTTAGGAGTACGAGGGTCAAATTTTATAACTTTGACCGTAAATTTTGACATAGGTTTTCAAATTTGTAAAAGTAAAAAATTTATATTTAGAAACTACATAAAAAGTACTATAAGTCATGCTAATTTAATTCAAATAATTTAGAAATAAGGTAACGAAAACGTGGTCAAAGTACCACCTCGTAGATTCCCCAAATACTAATAGGTTCACATAAATTGAAACAGAGGGAGTACTAAACATGTTAGAAAAGGACTTAAATAATAAACATCATCAATAAGACATTATAAATGCAGAAGGGCATAAATTGAAACAGAGGGAGTACTAAACATGTTAGAAAGGGACTTAAATAATAAACATCATCAATAAGACAGTCTCATTATAAATGTGGAAGGACATAAACGTAAGTTCAACACAAAATTCATAAAACTCGAAAGACACTACAAGTCATTGTGCAACTCTATAATTAATACTATTACAACTGTTTGGGTATAATCTGAATATATACACAATAAAGATAAGATAGGACCGGAACGGCCTCCACGGACTTGTGGTGTCTCAATCCAGCTAAACCAGACTAGAGTGATCTGAAATCAGGGATTAACTACTAGACCATCCTAACTACTCCTCCACTAAAGTATCAAGTGTGAATAATAAAATGCGATTCGCACGAACGCCACTATCTTAGGGTGGTCTTTAATTTTTGTCCCTCAAATCACTGGTCTTAAATTTTGCCCTTTTGCACTTAAGGTAACAACCCTTGACATCGAAAAAACAAAAAAAAACAAAAAAAAATTCGGTCTACCCTTATCTATGACCTAATTTCGCAATGCAAAGGAACTTTTCCTTTTAGGGCAAGTTATAAAGAAAATCTACCTTGTCGGCCTCAGTTACGTAGGAATTAAGTTATCCGTCATAACTTAATTGCGTAACTTATGCCGGTACAAGGCAATGTTTCTATACACTTATCGAGTGAATTAGTTACTACACAACTTATGCCGGATAAATTCATTTCTACGGAACTTACGCTGGACAAGGCAAAGTTTCTATTTAACTTTGCCTTCCGATTTTTTCTTCGACTCTGCTGGGTATCTAACCCAGAATCTCTGGTTTCATAGATCAGCGAATAAGGATACTTTCGCCCATAAATTTTCATTAATTGAGAAGCAGGGAAAAAAAAGTTAAAGAGAAGCAATTTGAGGGCAAAAATTAAAGACCAGTGATTTGAGGGACAAAAATTAAAGATCAACGAATTGAGGGAAAAAAATTGAAGACCAGTCCGGATGAAGGACAATCCGCACAAAAAATTGAATAAAAATCCCAGCAAATTCATAGACTCCCAATCTCAGCTTACACCTAGGACAAGCCTTTAGAGAAATCGTACTCCTATTACACACTAAACAGTTGGAGAGTCCGGAACCAAAGTGACCCCAAAAGAAACATTTTGAACCAAAATACCCCAACAAAAAAAAAAGGTTACATAAGTACCTTTAGTGTGCAGTAAAATATTGCGCTAAAGCACTTAACCGTGACTGAGCCATTAAGTGCTTTAGCGCAGTATTTTACTGCGCTAAACCAAAGGTTCTCTGACCCATAGCGCAACAAAATACTGCGCTATAGGAGTCCACGTTTTTTCAAAAATAGCCTCTAATTAAATTTTCACTCTTTTTTACGTAGTTTAGCCGTATATTAATCATGCTTTGAGACTCCGGAACTTCAATATCTTATATAGAACCCTACTTATATTTATACATTTAATAAGGTAGGCTCGATACATCAAGGATACGCAAAAGTTTGGATTGTCATTTTAGTGGTTGAAAAGTGCTCGAAGCCCTTTTTTTGTTTGAAGACTTGAGTCATTGGCATTTCTTTACGTTATTTATCTTTTAGGGTGTCATGTTATTAAATTAATGCTTAACTTTATTTTGAATGTGTCACGTTTTTTTTTTATTATCAATTTAGTATATGAAACTATAAACAAACTGGTAGAGACTAAGATAATATTTATAAATATGCAAAAAATATATAATATTTACGATAAAGCATGTACAACACTAATGTATATACACTATCGTGGATGGGTCCCACATGTGGTATGCACGAGACTATCCTTAGGCCTAAGGCGTCATACCATCCCACCGCCCGCCATCGTCTCCATCGCCCTTTTTCCTCTTAATAGCAAGGCGCTCCAAGTCGTGATCATCTCCTCTTTCACGGCCCGTGGGCCCTTGACTAGAATGTGCTTCTTTTTGGGATCTGGTCCAGCTAGCACAGGCAGAACCTCATGCTGACCTGGGTCTGGAAACTCGACCTCTTCCTCGTCGGGAGTCACCCCGCAGAACGCGAAGGATGAACTTTGAAAAGTATATAATAATTAGTACCATTTCTTATTTATATTGAATACATTAACGTTTGTTGAATAATCAAACATGTGTGTCAGGCGCTTGAGTAGGCTCGAGATGGGCCGCAGGCTCGAGACGGGTCCGGTGGTGAATATGAGCGATCTCACGACGAGATCTTTGTTCGAAGTCCAAATAAAGGTTATAAAAATTAAATAAATATTTACCTTATATTGAATAAAATTTGCTTTAAGTAAAAATCTTACCTGCACCTCGGTAGTCTCATAAGAAGACACCTCTACCTCGAGCTAATGACAATGCTCCTAAATGGGTTGCTCTGTGGACCCGCGCGAATCTTAAAATATGAAAAAAATGAAATAATAAGTAATATACATATTTAAAATAAGTACTTTAAATAATCAAATATATATATATATTAAATATTGACCTTATATTGAATAAAACTAATTTTAATAAAAAGCTTTACGTGGCTCGCAGATCACATGGAAGACAACTGTCGCTCGGCGGACCGACGAGAAAATACTTGAGTGGGTGGCTCTGGTGGACCTTTACCGAATCCTAAAATATAAAATATTACTAAATAATGAGTAACATATATATTTAAAATAAGTAATTAAAATGAACAAATAAGTATTTTAAATACTAATAGGGATCAAAAACTCATTGAAGTCAAAAATCACAGCTCCTCTAAATTTCTCACGAGTAGTTCATCGGCTAATGAAGCGCGTATGACTGCTCAAATCGATGTTATCATGCTCCTCCATGTATGTATTACGACTCGGTTTGTGATGAGACCCGGGTATCTCGGCAAGTAGGAGCGCCGGCGTAAACGTAGGTGAGTCCCCGGGTGAGGGCGCATACCGGCTTGGAACGATTGCGGATGGACTAGGCAGGAACGTCCTGCGGAATGGGATCGGCCTCGTGTGCCTCATCTGCCGGATGGTGTCCTCCGCCACCGGGTCCTACGCGGCGCATCGCGCGCCCTGCGAGCACGGCGTCCTTTGGCGACACGGCGTCCCTGTGCCCGGCCCCCTCCTCTCTGCAGGGCACCGGTCCTCCTCCAGCGGCACGATACTCGCCTCCCGAACGGGAGCTCCTCCAATGCGCCTAATCTCTCTGCACTGCCGGATACCATCCTCGAATACTCAGGCACGAGCCACTGTAAGCTTTGAGGTAAGGCATATGCTCTAACCCGAATGCGTAATCGTTGTACGGCCGGTTTGCATTTGTATTCAACGGTAAAAAAAAAAAAAAGTTATTTTTTAAAACGTAACAATTAATGCAATTAAACAAATCTAATATAAACTTACCAATGCCTCATACTGCCCCGTGAGTGCTGAGTAACCCACATCCCTAGTAGGACGCAAAGCTGGGTTGCCGATCAATCGGCGTGTGATCTAATGATACCAGCGCATGTAATCCTCAATGGGAGTCAAATGGATGACCAGCGCTAAAGTGCCCACACTTTGTTCTCCCAACGGTGGGCGGGACGACCATGAAAGCGGAAAGAAAATCATCATCAACAGCAGCCCGATCGTCCCGTTGGTAGTGTCGGAGCTCATGACGGACGTCAGGGGGTATACTCTGCGTATGCCCAAACTGTCGTAAGACACGCTCGGGCATGTGGTCCTTTACAAGGTCCAGGTGTATCAGTGGACACCGCAACCTCAAAACCACGACACCTTTGCAAGGCGCAAACCATCTAATATAGCGAATGCATACGGCGTCCATATAAATAGCTACATAACATATAAATACAAATCAGTGATCACCAAGTAGAAAAGACGTTTAATTAAATTAATAATGTAAAGTTAAATAGTATTATCGCATCGTCCGTCATATGATCAATTTGGTCCGGAATGGAAAGAATCTTGTACGTATCCACATCCGGTCAAAACCCGTTGTCCACCTCCTCGCATAAGGCATGTCAATCTCGAATTTGATGCCTAGGTATGGTGAAAAGGCGGCATCCTCCCATGCCCATAACGGTAAGCGATATTAGAAAATACGATTTTTTAGTCGTCGTTTCAGGAGGATTGTTTACACTAAAAGAACACACACTTAAAATATTACCTGGAGAAGAGCAAAAAATCCACACACATTATGTGACAACACCAATAGACGCCAAAACAGCACCGCCCCAGCTGTAGTCTCCCAAGCGGTCCAGATGCTCCAAGAAAACCAAATAACGTAAACTGACAAAGGCACCCGATGAGTTCGGGAACAAGATGCCCCCAAATATAATAAGCAGGTACAAACGGGCATGACGATCAACATCGTCCTACGGGGTGCCATCCACAACCGGATCCAGACCCTTTAAATAAGTGCGAGTGCACTAAGGCGAACCCGACGATCCGATATCGGGCCGCGGCATCGGGCACGAAGTGGGTGAGCCTAGTCAACTTGTCACCCACGTCGACCGGGAGGAGGCTCGTCACGAGTGTATGGTGGCTCTCGTCTACCCACAATCCAAGAGGACTTCCACGTCGTCACGAAGTGTAATTGTGGCCTCACCGGTGCGAAGATGGAAGGTATGTGTCTGCGGCCTCCACCGCTCCCGGCCATGGCCGTAATGAGCGCCCAATCATGTTGTACTCGACCAACGGACACGCAACGGTAGATGCCTCTCCGAAACAATATCTCCAAGACGCGAGGGTGTGGGGGGCGCTCGCGTAAAAGAGTCCACGCTCTCTGCAGCTTACGGAGACGGAGCCTAGTCGATATCCCTATAGTACCAGCCCATAATAACTCTGACCTATAATTGTCTTGTAAAGACAATACTGATCTATCAGCGGACCCTGGGTGATCATCAGGCCCCGGGTGATCATCGGGCCCGGGGGGAACATTCGGATCCATGAAAGAGTCCGGTTTGTACAAACTAAATTAGTCATTATTCTTGAAATGAAAGATAAATTATATTAACTAATTAATAATTTGTAGGGAATATGTGAATTATGTAGTATTATATCTTGTGAATAATTAACATGGGATAAACAATTTCAAAAATAAATAAAATAACAATGCCATAATTAACATAATAGGAGATTACTATATTTTGGGGGTATGTAGTCTTTATGTACGTGCGTTGCACGAATATTTCTTGTCGATTTTTATAATATTATTTATATTCTATTGATAAGCAACTTGGAAAAAATATATCTACTTATTATCTTGAATACAATATTTATTTTGAATATATAAATCTTTATTAGATAGTCTTTTCCAAAAATTATTTTCACTCTCCAACCAAATATTGGAATAAAAATAATTATTTTCAACATAACTTTCGTCAAATTAAATGTGCAGTAAATTTAATATGTGATAGTAAGGACACACATATGTGATGGCAAAGACTTTTAAGTTAATCAATTTTGAATTATGTGATGGCAAAGACTTTTAAGTTAATTAGTTTGGGAATCGAAATTCAGCAGTAATATTTGTTTAGAACTCCATTTTGAATATGTGATATATTTTTAGTTGACCAAATAGCCAACACAACTACGATAAAATTAGACTAAAAGAGTATATTCGTCGACCACATATTTTCCTACAAACTTTACATTTTTATCGTTAACGTATGTATTTATGAAAAGATGAACTTTATCTATTCTTTTTTAGATAATATTTTTTTATTTAACATATATATTCATGCTTTTAAAATAATATAGATTAACAATTCATAATCATTTACAACTTGTTTGAATGGTTGTTACCTATTGTATTATATTGTATTGTTAGTTTAAATACAATGTTTGCTTTGATTGTTACTTTAATTTTATTGTATCGTATCGTTAAATCCATCGCTATGTAACGACTAAAAAGTCGTATTTTATGTAACGCTTTGATTTGGTCCTATACAATACAACACAATACGATACATTATGAAACAATACATAACAATCATCCAAACAAAGTGTTAACAAAATAATAATTCATTACCAATCAACTTCTTTCAATTCATAAACAATATTTAACAACTAATTAATTCATAATCAATATTTAACAAATAATCAATTAACAAAATAATAATTCATAAACAATTAACAAATTAACAACTCATAAACATATAACAAATTAACAGTTCATAAACATATAACAAATTAACAATTCATAAACATTTAACAAATAATGAATTAAACAAAAACAAAAAAAATCAGAACAGTGGCAAATGCCACTGCCCAATCCGATCAAGAACAAAAAAAAAAATTGATTTTTTTTTGGAAAATAACAAGGATTAAATGTTAAACATGCTTAGAATATAATGTATATAACAAAATAATAACAAAAGTTCATAGTAGAAAACCTTAATCGAAGATTTTTTGTAGAGTTATTTTAATCGAGTTGCACGCTTTTTTCCAAAATTTAAACTTAAGAACCTTAACTCCTTGACTTGAATATCACAAGAATCTAAACTTTAAAACGAAATTTATAGAAAACGACGTTTTGGATGTGGGGACCACCTTCAAATCGCCTCCAATGGCGTTTTTTAAAAAAAAATTTGCCACTAGAGGGACCAGTGGTGGAACCCGATGGGATTTATATTGGGTGATATAGCGCACTACGCTATAGGTGAGAGAAAAATACCTTTAGCGCAATAAAATACTGCGCTAAAGCACTTAACGGCTATGTCACGGTTAAGTGCTTTAGCGTAATATTTTACTGCGCTAAAGGTATTTATGTAAACTTTTTTTGTTGTTGGGATATTTTGGTTCAAAATATTTTTTTTGGGGTCATTTTGGTTCCGGACTCACAGTTGGAGGGGATATAATATGAATACCTAATGATAAAAACATTGATTGAACCTTACATCCGTCGAGAGGAAATGGTTCAACAAAGTACTTTATAATTTGAATGAAAATATAATTCGGTAAAAAGATTATATTTTGGCTTAATACCTAGATAGACCCTTAAACTTGACATGTTTTGTAAGTTAGACACTCAAACTTGCCTAGTGACCAGATAGACACTTTAACTTGACAAATATGTACTCATTAAACACAAAAATCTGATGTGCTTGCATGAAAAGCTATTCTAAGCTCGTGAGATGCTATTAAAATTAGCTGACATGGAAAATATCCATATTTTTTCTTTTATATAAATGATTAAAGGCCCCTAAAATCTTGGTCATCTCCATTCATCTGTGGCAGTTGGGGAAAAATGGCCACCTCCGCCTAAACTAGTAAAAAAATAAGCAATTGCTGCCGAACTCCTCCACCAGTTTTTTGTTCTCCCCACCGACTGCAACATAAAGAAAAAATCCACCACAACAATATCGAATTTCAAAAACTCAAACACAAAACAACTTCAGATTCAAAGAGCCGGATTAATAGGAATCTCAAAATATCAAATTTCAAACTTAAACATGAAAATCCAAATTAAAATGAATTGATCGCTTTCAGGTTAACTTTTGCAATTCGATTGCATTGCAAAGATGTTCCACCAGGGAATGAAAGGTCCAAATTTAATTGTTTAATTCCTCTGAAGTTTTTCCTATTGTCGACAACTTGACATCATTTTATGATGGAATAAATAAAAGAGAAATATTGTGGTGAGCTGATTATTATATGAGAAAAAATGATGAAGAAGAAGATTTTACAAAAATGGGACAAATAGAAATTGAAAAGGAATGATTATTATATGGGAACGGAGTGGACGACACGGGGATAGGGGGAACGATTAGGGTGGGGTTGAAGAACAAGTGGGTTTTGTTTTCCTTTTTCCAATTTTTATTTTTTAAAACCTTTTATTTACACTTGTCATTTTTTTATTTTTATATTCCATGTGGCATTAAATAATAGGTTCACTTGCCACGTCATTAGCAAGTTTTTTTCACACGCTTGGTCTTGTGGAAGCAGGGGTTCACAAAATACATATTTGCCAAGTTAAAGTGTCTATCTGATCGCTAGACAAGTTTGAGTGTCTAACTTACAAAACATGTCAAGTTTAGGGGTCTATCTAGCCGTAGGGCTGTTCACGATTTTGGTTAAAACCAAAACCAAACCGAAAAATTAACCAAACCAAATAAAAAAAATGACATTTGGTTTGGTTTGATTTGATTTTAAATTTTAAAAACCGATAATATTTGATTTGGTTATGGTTATATTAAAAAATAACCGAATAAATAACCGAACCAAACCGATAAATTATATACATAAATTTTATAATTATTTATATGTATAATATTAGTTTTTCATAAATAATTATAAATATTTTATACCTTTTAATCATTAATTTGATTTTTGGTCTCTTATTTCACATGATTGTTTAAGGCCTGTGTTTTAAGAATATGTCGGCAAGCCCGTATGCTTTAAGGTCTTTTAACTCTTTAAGGGTCTAATTTTTTATCCGTGTTTGGTAGAAGTATAAATTTATCCAGGATAAATTTATACCTTATAAACAAAGTATAAATAATCCCATGGTATTTTATATACCTTCTTATCCAGCTTGTTAAGGACTATTTTATACCATCTCTTAGATGGAATAAAATACCAAGATATGAGATAAATTAGTCCCGGAATTATAATCCCGGGATAATTTTGGCCATGCACCAAACGACCACTAAGTGTTAAGTGTAAACCTGTCTTTAACGTTAAGTCCCCAATGTCTTTAACTTAAATTTTAGCCTTTCTTTGTCGGCCATTTGATTTTAGGTTGTTTT
>NC_081351.1:7358547-7430827 GCF_029784015.1 Lycium ferocissimum
AATTAATTCACAAGAAAATCAGAGAAATTAAACTTAACGTTATTTTTTGCACCACTATGATACAAGAGGAAGGGTGAATTAAGTGGTGTATTGGGTAAAATTCATGAGATACAGCTGGATGAATTTAGTGACAACACATGGTCGATGACGAGTCGGATCTGAGTTAGCAACAGGAGTCCTCGGAAGCACTCGCATTACACCTCGGACATGATGAGGCCCTTTGTCCCGGAAAACACAGAGTTGAAGGGCTTTTCGTAAAGGCCAATGGTCAGCCGTTACACAAAGACCTTGAACCTTCCACGAGCCGTTAATGAGCATAATTGTTATCTTTATTACTCATCATTGTCTTAGCATTAATATCAGATATTAATAGGGGCATGGTTCATGGAATGTGTGCCCCATAGCTCAAGTATAAACAGGAATCCTCATTACATGGTAGACATCAAAAACTTTATACAGAAAATACTTAATACTTACACTGTTCTTAGTTTTTTCTTGTTCTAACTCAATTTAGCAAGGCTTCAATCAAGTTCGCTTGTCCAAAGACCCTAGATCAAAGCTTCTTCATGGCCATGCTATTTATTCTGATTATTCTTTAACTATATTTATATAATCTTGCTTGCTACTGCTAATTGTCTCGCTATTTTGGTCAAATGGATCTACGTATACAATTCAATTATACCGATTTACGGGTAAATAGTTTGGCGCCCACCGTGGGGCCTGGACAGTAGTGGTATCATTGTGACCCTGTCTATTGTACTAACCATTTTTTAATTCTATTTTCTATAGCATCTACTTTAGATATGTCAGGAAATAGTGACAATCAAACTCAATTCACTATCGGAAACGATGGTAATGGTGAGCGCATCGGCCGTATGGTCTTCCCTCCCGTACCGCAAAGCAGTTACGTGTTAACCTGCACGGGATGGCATAGCCCATGAGTCGGTAAAACTCAAGAATTCGCAGGAGGCAACTCCAACAGATGAAACCCTCGAGGAAACGATGCAAAACATGAGGGCTCGACAGCAGACGATGATGGAAGAGATGGAAGACATAAGGCAACTTATCACTGCGCTTTCATCCAATCCAGACGCAGGGACTAGAACGCCCGGAGGGACACCCCTGGAACTAGCAAATGGCAACAACGTGCCCGGGGGAGATCGAACTAAGTTAAGGAACGGTGATGCATCGGGAAGCGAGTTTGCCCAGGATGATCGTTTTCGGGCACAAGTCTTGCGATTTATGGTAGATATCACCGACAAGATAAATAAGACCACTAAAGAAATGGAAAAGAAAGCTAAGGAGTTCTATGTGCGAATGAATCAAATCCCAAGGGCCCCACTGGTCATTAAAGGCCCGATGCAAAGAAGTACGTCCAATTGGCATACAAACCCGAGGCCAAGCGGTCAAGGGGAATGATTTTAGAGAAAAGGAGATAGAATCAGTCTTGATCAAGAATTTTGGCGAAACATTAACCAAAGGGAGCCTTGACCTGGTACTCTCTTTTGCCTAAACACTCAATTAGCTCGTTCGCCATGTTGGCAGATATGCTTATCAAGGCATATGTGGGAGCCCGAAAGTTAAAGACTAGGAAAGCAAATATCTTTCGCGTCTCCCAAGAGAGTCTCATCGCTCTTAGGACTCGCGTCACCCGCCTGCATGAACGGACGTCGCCGCGGGTCCCGCACGAATGGGCCGCTGAAGCTTTCACCAAGTGTCTAAATCCTCTAAGTTCGTATGCTCGTGCAAACTCAAGGAAAACCCGTTGGAATTCCGTGCTACTACGTGGAAAGATGGATAATGGGTGTACAACTCAAACATTCTAAAGGAGTGACGACCACCTACTGTGGTTGCCGTCGAGTACTCGTCAAGGGAAAACATACAAGGGTATCGGGTCGGTCTGAGATACATCAAAAAATCTATTTCAGCAGTATGCTCCACCAGAAAGACCTAGTAGCAACTAAGTATACTGTTATTTGGAAAGGCCGAACTCGGATAGAAAGGGGGATTATGGTAGAGTAACCGTGGCCTGCAAAAACTGGGACAGAGGAGACTCTCTCGGATCTTCGTCAAAGGGTCCAGAGTATCCAAAGCTCTTTGAGTATAATTTTAGCATGACGAGGTGCAAATGGTGCACATGTTGAAGACTCATCAAGCGACATGTATCCCAAAACCGCTTCGATCTGATCCAAACTCTAGGGATCCAATCGTATGGTGTGATTTACATGGCACAAATAGGCATAAGACAATGGATTACATACATCTCCGAGAGGAGATAGCAAGTTTTCTTAGCAAGGGGCACCTGAAGGAGTTTTTGAATGAAAAGGCCAAGGGAAACTACGAAAGAAACAGGCCGACAAAAAGGAAGGTCGCTCCGAATGCCCCTCTTGTTGTTATAAATATGATCTTTGGAGAGGCCATGATTGCCAGAACAGCCTTCACGGCAGCTAAGAAGAAAAAATATTTGTAACTCGGGAGAAAAGTTTCTAAGAGCTACCGGATAAGGACGCAATCACTTTCCTGATGAAGATGCAATCAGCGTTACCTTGTCGGATAACGATGCTTTTGTAATCACCATATCCATTGATTATATCCAAATAAATCATGTGTTGATCGACCCAGGTAATTCAACCAACATAATTCGATGAAAAGTTGTGGAAGAAATGGAAATACTGGAGAATATAGTACTGGCTTCAGGAGAGCTCCCGGATTTAACATGGCGAGTGAAACCACTAAAGGGGAGATTGACTTACTTGTAGAAGCCGAAGGAATGGTTAAGGAGACCAAGTTTTATGTGATAGATGGTGATATGAGGTACAATGCAATATTTTGAAGACCATATGTTCATGATATGAGAGCAGTACCCTCGACTTTGCACCTACGGGTGAAGTTCCCTACTCCAAAGGGAATCAAGCTGATCCGGGGAGAATAATCGGCAGCAAAAGAGATGCTTTCCATTGAAGAACCCAAGGGTGATGAAACGGCACAAGAGGACAAATAGCAATTACATGAACCGAAGCCTATCCCTAGTATAATCCAACATGCTCTTCTGGAGCAAATGGAGTTGGAAGACGAGCAGCCGAATAAGTATCAGGTCTCGAGGTATTTTCAGGAACCCGATGACTCAAACGCCACGAAATCAACGCTGAGGAACCTGAGTATAGCTTTATATGCATATATCCCCAAAAGAAAGGTATACCTGAGTACGGAGTTTGCCCCGAAGCTCAGGAGTGTTATTCTTCAATATCTTAAAACTAACTGTGATTGCTTTGCCTGGTCCCATAAAGATATGACAGAAATACCTCCGGAAGTTGAAATTCACAAGCTAGGTTTGGATCTCAGCTGGTTTCCGGTACGGTAAAATAAGCGACCTATACTTGAGGTCTGCAGCAGGTTTGTTAAAGAGGAGGTAACAAGGTTACTTAACATAGGGTCCATCGGGAAGTTAAATACCCGAACTGGCTAGAAAACACAGTCGTAGTGCCTAAAAAGGGGAATAAATTTAGAATGTGTATTTATTTCAAAGACCTTAATAAGGCATATCCAAGGGACTCATTCACGCTTCCGAGCATAAATCAAATGATTGATGCTTTGGTCTGGTATGAAGTAAAAAGTTTTCTTGATGAATATCTAGGTACAATCAAATTAGAATGCATCCAGATGACCAAGAGAAAACATCTTTCATGACAAATTTTGGAACTTATTATTACAACGTGATACCTTTCGGACTTAAAAATGCCGGTGCCACCATAGGTTGGTTAATAAAATGTTTGAAAAACAAATCGGGAAAACCATAGAAGTTGATAGAGATGATATGCTTGTTAAGAATCTTCATACAAGAAACCATTTGAATCATTTATAGGAAAATTTCACTATTTTGAGGGAATTTAATATGAAACACAACTCGCAAAGTGTGCGTTCGGAGTTGGCTCTGAAAAGTTTCTTGGGTTTCCTTATTTCTCAAGTAGGAATCGAGGTAAACCCGGAAAATATCAAAGCAATCGAAGACATACCGGACAATTTGGACAATGTGGACGTGGTGCAGCGGATGACTGGATGGATAACAGCTCTCACCAGGTTCATATCCCGGTCATCCGAGAAGTTCCATAAGTTTTTCTCGTTAATCAAGAAGAAAAATGACTTTGAGTGGACGTCGTAGTGCCAGCAGGCACTGCGCGATTTAAAAGCCTATTTGTCTAGTCCTCCATTGATGTCAAAGACAAAAGACGAGGAACAACTTCTAATGTATCTGGCCATCTCTGAAGTAGCGGTAAGTGCAGCCTTAGTGCGTAAAAAAAAAAGGTAAGCAATTTTCGATTTACAGTGTAAATAGAATAATGTCTGGGGCCAAAATACGGTACCCACTTCTAGAAAAGTTGGCCTTTGCCCTTGTAATGGCATCACGAAAGCTCAGGCCCTACTTCCAGTGTCATCCAATTGCCGTAGTGACTACATTCCCACTACGGAACGTACTGCATAAGCCCTAGTTATCGGGACTTTTGACTAAATGGGCAGTAGAAACAAGAGAATTTGACATAGAATACAGACCCCAAACTGCGATTAAGTCGCAGGTACTAGCCGACTTCATTGCTGATTTCAGCCTCGGGATAGCTCCACAGGCAGAAAGAGAAGTGTCCTTAGTCTCGGGGACTGTTCCCAAGGTCTGGGTGATTCATACTGACGCGGCATCTAACGTTAAAGGAAACGATCTAGGAATAGTTTTATTTACCCCCACCGGTAAAATATTGAGGCAAGTAATACATAGTATACCTTTAACTAACAATGAAGCCGAGCGTGAGGCTGTAATTGCAGTTTTTGAATTGGCCAGGGGATGGGCCGAGGTAATTGAGATAAAATGCAACTCTCTGTTGGTGGTAAAACAAGTGTCCGGGGTAATTCAGGCAAAAAAGGAACGTATGTTCAGGTACATCAAAAAGGTTTTGAAGTTACTCTCTCGGTTCCAGGAATGGACGATGGTGCACGTGCCCAGGGAGGAAAACGTGGAAGCTGATGGCCTTTCCAATTTGGGGTTGTCAATGGAAGCGGAAAGATCGAGTTCCCGTTCGGTGGTACAATTGCTTCATTAAGCCTTAGATACTGCAGGTTATGATGAAGTAAATTCAATGAGCTTGGTTTGGGACCGGAGGAATGAGTTCATAGACTATCTCAAGCACGAAAAGTTGCCTGAGGACCCAAAAGTGTCTAGAGCATTGCGGAAAAGGCTGCCCAATATTGCATCATAGATGGACACTACATCAGAGGTGTTACTACGGCCCGTTGGCATGCTGCGTAGGTCCCGAGAAGGTTGACTACGTGATAAGGAAAATGCGCAAGGAATTTGGGGCAATCATTTCGGGGCAGATTCATTAATGAAAAAGCTAATAAGGGCTGGATACTACTGCCCCTGGATTGAAGAGGATATAGAAGCATTCGTGAGAATGTTCCACCAGTGCCAACGCCATGACCAAATGCTTCATCAACCGGACAAAGAGTTAATCCAATTATTTCTTCGGGGCTATTCACGAAATGGGGGATGGACATAGTCGGGCCTCTGCCTTCAGGCTCGGGATAGGGAAAGTTTGTATTAGTTATGACTAATTATTTCTCTATGTGGGTTGAAGGAGGTGCCTATCAGAACGTCCTATTGAAAGAGGTGATGGACTTCATTTAAAAAGATATCATTTTCATTCAGCATTACGGGACATATCTTATGACAACAACCCTCAATTTATTGGGTCCAAGATCACCAAGTTTTTGGAGGATTTGGATATTAAAAGGATCACCTCCTCTCCTTACCATCAAAGTGCTATCGGTTAGGCGAAGTCTACCAATAAGACTATTATATGAAATTTGAAGAAAAGGTTGGAAGATGCCAAAGGGTCATGACCTGCGAAATTACCCAAGGTGCTTCGGGCGCACCGCACCATAGCAAAATCGAGTACCGGGGAAACACTTTTTTCCCTCTTATATGGGGCTGAGGCATAGATTTTGGTCGAAGCAGGGACTCTGAGTTTAAGGTACCTCTGGGCTGATGAATAGGTCAATTCAGATGCGATGTTAGTTCAATTGGATTTACTCGAGGAGCACTAGGACCTTGCCTACGTTCGGATGGTGGGGCAAAAGCAGCGGATGGAAAGATACTACAATCGGAGGACTAATCTCTGGCATTTTAAAGTTGGGGACTAGGTAATTACCGGAAGGTGACCCACAATACTCGAGACATCAATGCAGGAAAATTAGGTTCCAACTGGAATGGACCATATAAAGTTGTTGGTATTACCGGAAATGGATCGTATAATAGGAAGATCGAGGCAGAAAGAAACTTCCCAGTAACTGGAATGTTAGGCACTTAAAGTAGTACTACACTTGACCACAGGTGACAAGGCTCCCCCAAAACATACAATTTACTTTGAGAATACGCATTGCACTCTTTTTCCCTTCGATCGGTTTTTGTCCCAATTGGGGTTTTCCGGGAAAGTTTTTACTAAGGCAGCACCATATAACTGTCGCAATCAGTGTCACTATCAAGTGGTTGGATCTTCATTCTTCACACCCAAACACTGGGGGCCTATATCCCTGCCACCAGAAGAAGGCATTTTTGAAAAAATTTACACGAAAATGGATAGGTCCGTAAGAAGGCTTAATAATTCATCCTCTTACGAAGAAATCCAGGATACTCCGAATAATCTATGTCATACCGTAAGCTTCAAGGAAAAAGCATTCATATACTTTGGACTGCCCAGTTGGACTAAGAATTTTATACATGTAACCGGATTGAGCACACTAGACGGCAATCGGGTCAGTTTTACATTTGTTTTCACAATTGTAATATAAAGGAATTAATGGAATTTCCTATTCATACACAGACTCTTTCCATGAAAAGCGAAGTTTGTTAAATCTTATGGGTGTTACTTAAAACATACCAAAAACTTGTGCCATAATGAACAAGAGACGTCCTCTTCTAAAGCACCGAAAACATAAGGGCCCTCTCTTATACAAAAAGAAAGAAAACCTTCAGAAAAAGGTTGAAAATGGTTGCATAAGCACCTAATAATAAAGTTAACCGGTTTAAGAATACACACCACACTTTATAAATTAGAAAGCTACAAAGGCTTTAATAAACATAACACCATTGCAAAAAAAGGGGGGGTTCAAAAACTGGATACAATATGTTGCCGGGAAAATTTTACTTCAGACACCGTACAAAAATCTGGTAACCAATGAAACTGATTTCCCTACTTAAGGAGTTTAGTTTTACTTTCTCTTCATATGTTGAGAAATCGAAAATATTGAAAAAATGATCTCGGACTTGAATAAATAGAACACCTCAGCAGTCATGCTTTTCCAAGTCCTAAGAATGGTAGGGGAAGCCCTCAGCAGATATATCACCCACTCAAACATTTCATTCTCGAGACTAGGTTCCATGGGAATAACTACAAAGATTAGATAACATAGTTAAGGATGGGAAATCTAGCAAGAAGAAGTAAAAGATGAAAGAGCGCAAAGGCTTACGGGTATTGTCCCATGCATATGGAAAAGGCTCCAGAAAAAGACGGTGAAGACAGGTGGTACGGATCATGACGAACCGATCACACCAGCTGAGATCAAAGTCGTCCGCAGCAATGGTAATTAATATGTGAGAACCCCAAGGATATAAATGATTTATTCCTCCTCGAAACACCCAGGGGGGAATAAAGTTGCATTAGGTGGTCGAGAGTGAAATCCACTCCGGTGCGGTCGGCTAAATGCTGGATGCAGTAAATTATCGTCCATATTTGAGGGGCTAGTTGGCCAAGGAAAATCCTGTACTAGTGACATAAATTCTCCACAATTTGAGGAACATGAGTGTAAAGCCAATGGTAGAAGGGTAAGTGTGGATCATGGACAAACTCGACATGATGGGTCATCCGACCCTCTTCTCCCACTGTTAAAACTTCGACTTCAGTTCCCCAGTTACAGTCTGCATGCACTTGAGGTAGTATTTCGTTGATTAAGGAACTGATTTCACCCACAAATTCATGGTGGTGGTCAACGTGAAAATCCTCTTGGTACGTACATTCTAGGGGAAGGATGTCAGCGACAGGGGAGCCCAGATCAACCTCTTAAGTAATAGTAAGCATAAGGGCTTTCCCTTTCCATCATGAAGGGGTGTTGGAATGTTCTTCTGCTTGTCCTTCAGAGGGACGAGTGGGGGAAGATGATGTAGATGATGGGGTAAGAGAAATCATGGTCAGAATAGGTTTTGTTGTAGAGTGAGGAACGTTTTGAAGGAATCAATACGTAGAAAGAAAGAAATAATATGGAACGAATGAGATATATTGTAAGTAGAATCCTTGTTTATATAAGGAAGCAAATCATTGCACTCGTAACACGAGGAGAGGCAAATCACCATGGAACGCCGCGTCATGTCAATCGTCGCCCACCGCTAAAGCAAGAGGTGCATTCGGTGCAACTCTGATGACCACCCCATCAAGTGAAATGTTGGGAACACTTCGTTTCCAGCCAAAAAGAGGTATTAAAAATTATCCACTTCCCGGGACACCTATTCGAGTTCCCAAAAAGTGTTGGGGGGGGGGGGGGGGAGGGGAAGGGACTATCTGTATTGGGTAAACTTTGTGGGATCAGCTGGACGAATTTAGTGACGACACGTAGCAATGATGATGAGTCAAATCTGAGTCAGCAATAGGAGTTCCCGGGAGCACTCGCATTACACCGAGGACATGATGAGGCCCTTTGTCCCGGAAAACGCAGAGTTGAAGAGGTTTTCTTATAGGCCAACAGTCAGTTGTTGCACAAAGATCTGGAGCCTTGCACGAGCCATTAATGAGCATGATTATCATCTTTATTACTCATCATTGCCTTAGCATTAATATCCAATATTAATAGGGGCACGGTTCATAGAATGTGTGCCCCATGACTCAAGTATAAATAGGAATCCTAATTACATTATAGACATCAAAAACTTTATATAGAAAATACGTCATACTTACACTGCTCTTAGTTTTTTCTTGTTCTAACTCGATTTAGCAAGGCTTCAACTGTTCGCTTGCCCGGAGACCCTAGCTCAACGCTTCTCCAAGGCCCAAACTATTTATTCTGATTACTCTTTAATTATATTTCAATAATCTTGCTTTTTACTACCAATTGTCTCACTGTTTTGATATGGATCCATGTGTCCTTGACCATGATACAAATTAAACTATACCAATTTACGAGTAAACAAGTGATACCTAATTTTCGCAAATTATTAAAGTTTGTCTCACCTTTAATTTTGCTCAGCCGACAAAAACTAGTCAATGAAATTGGGGTCCCTAAAATTGGTTCTCATTACATTTAGACTAAGAAATGCAAAATAAAGTAAAGAATACACAAACTTTTACGTGAAGAATTACCCAACTCAAAAGGTGTAAAAAACATAATATACCTTTTTAGGATTTAAGTAAACTCTACTAAACAAAAATCGGTCAAATTTAAATTACGATTCAGTAGCATAAGAGATTGACTCTAATCCCTTCACCCCAACGATTACTCAATTGTTGCTTACCCTTCGATTTTACTCTAACTTGAAGCCAACTATTCTCAAAATAATTCCTTACAAAACGCTTTTACAATCAGCAGGATAAAGTTACAATTCAATTCCTAAACAGTGAAACTAGACCGGACTCAAATAACTTGACGGCTTTGACAAGGAAGAGATATCCAACTTGTTTTTCAGCACGTTCCTTCCTCAAAACTTCTCAACAATGACTGCTCCGATACTTCCTCTCTATATTGCTATGAAGATTGTATAGGGTAAAATCCAAACTGGACAGTTGTGTGAATCAGAGGTCAACACGTGGAAGATAGAGACAGACCGGATGTAACTCCACGATGGAGACTCCAGCCTTAACTTGTGAACCTGTCCAAGGTGGATGGCTACATCAGTTGCAAATTTGGAGCCACAATGCAAGCTCGCTAGAACCCCAAGGTACGTGACCAATATTGGTCAAAGAAGTGTGCTTGATCAAGATAAGTCTCAATGGTAGCTAATCCGAAAGCATCTAGGATTCACCCCTGAAGAATCTCAATAACGTAGGAGACGTGCACATACTGGTCACCAAGGGGGGGCGTACAATGCAGAAAAATGTTGCTTAGGGTTATGCTATAAAAGCATTCATTTCCCTCACTTGCATCTTATCATATTTCTCAACACTAAATACAGGGGTCGTTTGGTTTGAAGAGAAGTTATAATGGGATAAGTTATGTTAGGACTAATTATACTGGGATTATTATGATGGATAAGTTATCCTGGTATTATTTCTTATTGATTGCTTGATTTGTTGTATTAAAAGTGACATGCATTGCATAATTTCTAAAGAAAAAGTTGTTTATTTACAAAAATAACCCCTACCTTATGTAATAGAAAAAGGTTTTAAGGGACCTCAGGGTTATTCTTGTCATTTTCATTGTTTTATCCTAGGATAAGTTATCCTGGAATTGTTATTCCACACTCTGTCACGGATAACTTATCCCAGCACTATTTTTAATCTTGGGATAACTTATCCCAGGATCAGTAACCAAACAAGAGATATAGTGGTATTAAATTTTTATCCCAGGATTATTCTTCCCTATCCATCGTACCGAACGACCCCTTACTCTTTTACTACATTGTTGTCCCGTAGCTCTTAAGTTCTCCGGCTTTCATAGCCACTGTAATCCGAAGATGTTGCCATCCAACAACCCTCGATTCATCTTAATAAGCATTACTTACTTTGTCTTATTTATTTGATTTACTCATTATTACTTACATATTGCTTTATATTGCTTTCCACTTAGTAAGTTAGCATTATTTATTTCACTATTTGGACGACCTTAACCTGCTTGTCCAGAAACCACTAATTCAATTGTTACTCTGAATTATGGATTTAAATTAAGCAAAGATTTCATAGAAATGTGTAACCTGCCTCAATGAAAATAACAAGTATTTATAGGTCGGTCTTGTAGTAGCATGAGTAGTCCAAAACCAACAAGAAAGCAGTGTTCAAAAAGATCCTTTACAATAAGGACCTAACACCTTAAACTTACCAAAACTATAACGTGTACACGATTTTCCAGTATTTAATTATAGTAGAAATTAAACACTTTCTCAAGTGAAAACTAAATCCATAGTCCTTGTATGATTCGAAATCTATGAGAACTTGCCAAAAACATTTTAAGCGGATAGCCTAATGTAAGTTGATTATGAACCCAAAATTGCCATTTATAATGAAACACAGAGAACGTCTAATTGCTAGTATCTTGGTTAGTATGCAATAAGTGATCCTTGTTGACAAGGCACACCATGAAGCGCCCCTAATCAACACCTTTCAAGAAATTGCTTGGTTTGGCAAGTGTACACATCTTGGCTTTCCCTTTTGTTACCCCTTGATCCTCTTGGCTAAGTAAGGACTCTTTTTCAACCTCTTCCTTTTGCACTCTCTCCCGGAGCTCTTTCATGATTCTATAGTCCTCACTCACTTGATAGGGTGTCAATGGGGTAAGAGTATGCTTTATACACCCAAAGACGAAGGAATACTTATTAGATCTCCCACAATGTTCAGCATCCCTATCAAATTGCCATGGTCTCCCAAGTAACATATGACATTTTTGCATTGGCACCACATCACATAAGACTTCATCTTGGTACTTGCAAATGCTAAACTTCACTACAACCTACTTTGTGATCCTTACTTCTCCACAATCATTGAACCATAGAAGCTTGTAGGGGCTAGGATGTTTGCTTGTAGGAAATTTCATATGGTTAACCAATGTCGTCTCACCATATTTGTGCAACTACCACCATCAATGATCAAGGAGCACACCTTATCCATGATTTTGTATCGAGTATGGAAGAGGTTTTCCCTTTAATCAAGTTCCTCTCTATTCATTGCACCCATGATCCTTCGCAACACACAATCCAAATTAATATTCTCCTCTAGTTGCCATTCATCATCCTCCTTTTCAAATTCTCTCTCATGTTCACCTTTCGGTTCACCATCGCTACCTCCTCTGCCACCCTCTTTCTTTTCATGGGTTCAATAACCATCAAGCATGGCCACAATTACCCTTCTATTAGGACATTCACTTACAATGTGTCCCCTACCTTGAAATTTGAAACATTGAATAGTAGAAGGACGAGGAAAGTTAGGTTTAGCATTGTTACCTCCTTTAGCCTTGTCTTCACCCTTGGCTTTGTAGTCGAAAGTGGCTTGAGGAGTTAGAGTAGTGATTTTGTCTTTTCCCATCTATCCTTGCTCCATGATGTGGATGACATATTCTTAGCCTTGTAAGATTTCTCCGCTTTCAAATCCGCTTCAACCTTAGTTGCATCATGAAATGCTTCCTCAAGTGTGGTATAGGAATGAAGCCTCATGGGTTTAGAGATATCATGGTTCAAATTGTCCACAAATCGGATCACCGTGTAGTTCAAGTGCTCTTTGATCTTGGATTTCAACCTCAAGTCCTCAAACTCATCGAAGTATTCTTCTACACTCTTACTACCTTGCCTCAACATGTATACTCTTTTGATAACACCTTGATAATAGTTGGGTGTTACATACCTTGCTTCCATGAGCTAAATCAACTCTTGCCAAGTTGGCACATCAAATATACGTCATTGAGCTCTCTCACGTTTCTTGGATTCCCACCAAATGGATGCATACCCCTCAAATTGGGTGAGAGCATACATTGCTTTCAACGTATCCGAGATGTTGTTAGTAAGAAAGATCCTCTCGCTTTGCAATTTCCATTCTAAGAACTCTTCCGGGTCACTCCCACCTTTGAACTTGGGAAGTTCCACCTTGATAGTATGCAAGTCGTGGTCTTGACCTTCCCTATCTTCATACCCTTGCCACCTCGCCCGGTTATCATGTCCTTGCCATCTAGCACGGTCATCATGACCTTGCCATCTACCCGCTCCTCATAGGGTCTACCAAAACCTCCTCGCCTCCCTCGTCCTCCTTGAGCATCATACCCATGTCTCCCTCCATACCGTGGCTCCTCCCACCATCTCTCCCGCTCATACGCCTCAACTTCTTCTTCATAAGTGGGATTGTGGTATTAGCTTGGAAATGGTTTCGAGGTAAAGTTTTGTAATGTTGGTGCATTTGGGTTTGTGTGGGAAACGATTGGTGGAGTGACTCGCGGGGTCACGTGTGGTGGACGTTCCTCTTGAGCGTGTTGGTATAATTGGAGTTGGTTAAGGGGGCTTGTTCGCCTCACATATCCCGAGGTGTCGGCATTTGGATTAGTAGGGGGTTGAATGGATGAGGAAGGATTGAGGTTAGCTTGGGGATAGTATAACGCACGCATTTATCCCGGGGTTATAGTTGGTGAGGTGTTAGGGTTCCTACTCACGTCATCTCCAACTTCATATCCCCATCTTTTAACTGGGGAGTGCCCAACCTACTAGTTTGCTCCACATTTGCCAACCTAATATTGATACTTCCCGCATCCGCCCTCATTGCACTCATCTCCGTGGTCATCCTTGCAAAATCCTAAGTAGAGAGAGCCATTGAGTCATCTCCACCATGACGAGATTGTCCTCACGGAATTAGTCATGGTACCTACAAACTCAGCAAACAATATTAGTAGTAAAGTTCCTCACGTCGCTCGTATTTAACTCTTAAATTTTACCACTCAACCTAGTGCTTCGGCTAAGGTTGGGAATGAAAACCATTTGTCCAATCAAGCCTCACGATTGCTAAGCTTTGTGGAAGAATGGATTCTTGTGTTAGGAATGACGGACGACTCAAAACAAACGGACAAGAGCCAATAAATGTTCAACGAAATAAAACGAGAAAAGCTTGAAGAAATTGGTACGAAATAAAATTCGGACTCAAGAACTAATTTAACAATCAAGTAAGAACAATTACTAATTGTTAATTAGGTAGAAGAATCAAAGAAAAGAAACTAGAAGAAGAGACAAACCTTGAAGAAGAAAGATTTTTTTTTTTTTTTAATTTTAATTTTGCGGCTGGAAAAAAAAACAAGGGAAAAATTTGGTGAACAGGGGAGAAAATTGGGCTGAAACAGGGCCAAAACAGAGCAAAACAGGCTCTGAAAATGGCCTTCATGCGCCTGGGCCTGGGCAGGCGGGCTGACATCAACCGCTCGTCAATTTTTTTTTTTTTTTGAAATTTTGGATTTTGCCAATTTGAGGGCCTACCAACTTAGTATTTTTTTTCTTTTGGCCCACAAACACTTTTGACTTGAACACTTTTTGGATTAAGCTCACCTTTTGGGATTTTCTTTTCTATGAAGATTTGAAGTTCTTCAAGAATACCAAGAACTCCAAATTTCCAATCACCTTCAAATCAACTCCAAAAATTCTTAAAATTTGAATCTAGGTTCCCCTCCACTAATAAAAACAAACCTAATAATTTTCAAACCCTAATTTCTTCTTCTTCTCCAAGACCACCTTCAAGTTCTTGCACCTTCAAACTCCATTAATGGTGGATGACTCAAAAATGATCCAATTAACTTGAAAACTTTGAATTTTGACTCAAATAACACTAGGGAATAAGAATCTAGTGTCAAATCAACGAAACAAACACATTTTTTTTTTTGGTTTTTGAAGAATTTTGAATTTTCTATATATATATATATATATATATATATATATATATATATATATATATATATATATTTATTTTTGATTTTTTTTTTTTGTAGAAACAAGGATGAAGAATTGATGGAACAATTCTTCTACCAAGCTCTTAATACCAAATGATAAGATTCCTAATGGAAACTCTAGGAATTCAAAACGGAATTAAAAAGCAAGGAATTAAGATAAAAGCAAGATCCAATTAGTAAAGGAATTATAGGCAAATCTAGGTATGTTAAACCTAAATCCTCCTAATTGATTCCTACTAATGAACCTATACTAATTGATAATCAACAAGGAAGACTCAATGAATCCACAAATGAGAAATTCAATGTAGAAAATCAAGGACAAGAGTTTTAGATTACCAACCAAAGATCCACACAAATAGTCACTAAGATAATCTCTAATTAACTAACTAAACAAGCTATCACTCATAAGAGGTTTTTCTTCAATAATCAAGCTAAAAAACTAATGAAATGACTAAGGCAACTATATATAGTCTTGTCTTTTACAACTAAGGCCCAAAAGTGACCTTTTGCAAAATTAGCCACAAGTTGGCCGAAAATAGCCAACATTGGCTCTTCTTTGGCCATTTGCACTCCTAGCCACTTTTTATGGCTTCCCTTTTTATGCCTTCATCTTCAACATTCTCCCAAGAGATCATCCACACGTTATACACTCTTGAGAGGTGTTCTTCAAGCGCCTCCAATGTCCCTCTCTTTATAAACATCACTTGCAAGTCTTGGAGTTCCTTGGCTTGGCTACGAGTGAATGGCCTTGAAGGAGTGGTGCCTGTTGGTATCATATCACTGGGTTACCAGGCTACATGGCATGTTCGGCCTAGCCCCCTAATTTTTTCCACTAGCCCAGCCCACTACCCTCTTACCGGGTTCCGGGCTGGGCTGGTTATGGGCCGGGTTACAGGCCCGACCCGGCTCGATCAACAGGCTTAAGTTAATCCCAAATTAAGGTTCAAGTACATTTCTCTTTGTTTTATTGCCTTAAGGTTTGGGCTTTTGGCCCAAATTTGTGAAAATTCCTTAAGTCAAAACGAGTTGAAAAAAGTGTCCAATTTTTCTTTTTTTTGCCCGGATCACCCTTCATTTGGGGTGGTCTTTAATTTTTACCCTTCAAATTGGTCGTCTTTAAGTTTTCCCCTTCGCCTAATACCCCAAGGTTGTGGGTTCAAACCCAAGCTCAGTAAAAAAAAAAAAACGCAAGGCAGAATTTCGCAATTTACGCCCGTACAAGTCTGTCGCGCCCGTACAAAATTCTACCTGGTCCTTAAGGGAAAAAGTTAAAGACCACCAATTTAAGGGGCAAAAATTAAAGACCACCCCTAGCGAAGGGCAATCCTGCAAATTGCCCTCCCATTTATACTTGTTCAAAATCTGTTTTTATCTCAAATTGCACCAAAATTAGTCCAAGTCCTTTACAAAACATGATAATATTTTCAGTCCAAATCATTTAAACACCCGAAGAGGAAAGTGGCCCATTTTTACGGTTCTTTTTAAATGGGTTTGTGGCCCAAAACAGCTTAATTCTCAAACTCAAAAGTCCATTTGATTTCACACGTTTGTAAATTTCTAGATTTTTTATACTTAGAAGATTTATAAAATTCAAAGTTTACCAGTTTCATGCTTGTAGTAAAGATGTCCGATTTTGAAAATTGTTTAATGACTACACGCATTTTCCTAAGTTCTAATCACATTTGGGTTTCAATATTTTCAAGCATCTTTACATATACATACAAATACAAAGGAACGAAATGAAAGAGGAAAGTTAGGTTGGTAGACTTACCTTAGCCCACCAGTTGCCATTTTCACCCATGGTTGGCCCTTCAAATAATTCATCTTCAAACGGACTCAATGGAAATGAAGTGGTTGGGCCTATGACCCAACAGGGGTTCAATAAGAAATGACCCAAATGGCTCGTACAAATTCCCAGGCAAACAAAGAAGGGGAAAAGGGAGAGTATGGTTAGAAGGTATCTGTACTTAGTTATTAAAATAAAAAGGGCTTAAGTAGTTATACATATATGATTCATACATACGATCAGGCAGGCCCAAATACATTTAGCATGATTGAGTGAATAAAAGAAAACAAGAAGGAAGAAAGGAGGCCCAGACAGCAGATAATGCAGACAAGGCCCAAGAAGGCCAAAATAATTCAGTGAAGCAAAGTCAATTTTATTAGTGATGCATATCATTCAAACAAACAAGGACTGGCCCAACTCAAAGAGAGAACAGCAGAAGACACACAACATATGAGGAAAAAGGCCCAATAAGAAAACAAGTAGGGAACCCAAATCATTATCGTTACAATGCACAGGATAGAAGTTCTAAGTCTAAGTGAGTGATATACTAGAATTATACCTGATATACAAGTCTATATATACCAAAAGTATATAGAGACTGTATATATCTGGTATACCTAAGTATATCCTCTATATACGACAACTTAGTCAAGACAGAAATCAAAGTTCAATATTTAGAAAATGCTACATCATGTTTTATTTTGAATTTTAATACACATATTTTATACTAAAACACCTAATATACTCAAACACCATTAAGAGAGCACATAAGAGGTTTTAGTTCAGAAAAATACAAATACATTATGTCACTTAAGTGTTCTAGAGCTCAAATAGGCAAGTTTCACAGTCAAATCCCTATATGTTGATCTGGATTTCATTACCATTTCTCAGATATAAGCCTATGATGCTATTAACATATGACAGATGCCATTAAGAGTAGTAGAGAAAACTTACATACTTAAAGTAGACTCAAACAAAGCAGTGACATTGAGTATTCAACATCCTTTCAACAATAGAGGTATTTAACAGGTTTAAAAAGATTATAATCACATCCCAACCTAAAGAATCAACTTAATATAGCATACTTACCACAATTTATCATGTATTTTAAGTTCTCATGTCAACAGCCTCAAAGTCAAAACTTCGAACACTCTTATTAGACCAACTGATACCCCCCTTAAGCATTTTTATCCAAATAACACATAAGAGCATTTAATATGACTTTAAATTAAGTCTAGACTGCCTAGGTCTCATTTTAAACTGACACCTGAGCATACATAATCTTGACATAGTTAAAAACATGCTCCTACATTGCCTTCCATGATTAATAGGCTGACAGTGTGTCAATCACACAAACAACAGGCAAACAAGTATAATTAATCTACTTCAAATTAATACATGTATCTAACAACAAGCTAAACTTGCTTTACTCATTTATCAACTAACAGAACCTTAAGCCTAATCTAAAACCAAACAAGGATTTCTCTTAAAACTAAACTGAACAGGACTAAATAATACATCATGCTTAAAAGCTCACCAAGATTAACTAGCTGGTTATGTTAACTAATTAAAGCTGACCTACACTATAGCTAAACATGTATTAACATGCTTCAGGAGTTAAAGTCAGTCTAAGCTAAACACATATTAACTTAAAATAGACTAAAACTAGACAGTATCATTACACAAATCATAATGCCTAAGTACATAAACTCATAAACCAACTAACATGTATATTAAGTGTGATTAAGCTAAATCAAACACATAGAACACAATTAAGCAATTAAAGACCTAAACTAATACATAACTAAACAAAACAAACTAGAACAGACCACATAAACACTTAAATAATTGCTAAAAAATAACAAAAGGAGAGTAAATTACCTTTGTTGTGTGCAGCCAAATGTCGAGAATGGATTTTGAAGATCCTTTTGCTTCTCTACCCAGAGCTCGTCCACAAACACAAACAGAAAAGAAATTTTAAAACTTAACTCACTCAAATAGTTATGGATTTCAACAATTTGCTAAACCCTAAGTAGTTCGAGTGTTTTTTTAATATGTGTGATATATACGGTGTCTGTTAAATTGTGAATTAGGAGTTCTTTATATAGAACCCCAAAATCTCAAAACCCTAATCGAAATTCGATGTGGGACTTGGCAAAATCTGAGAATTGCTCTTTCAAAACCATATTCAACGGCTAGGGTTTAGATAGATAAACATATAAAGGGTTAGATTTGAACCAAAATCGATCAATCCATTCGGTTCTTCATGAACCAATGGGATTTAAGTAGTCAAAATCACATACAACAAAAACAATTAAAGGCTTTCAGTCATTTGACCATTGATTTTCCAGAAAA
Source organism: Lycium ferocissimum (assembly GCF_029784015.1). Classification (NCBI taxonomy): domain Eukaryota; kingdom Viridiplantae; phylum Streptophyta; class Magnoliopsida; order Solanales; family Solanaceae; genus Lycium; species Lycium ferocissimum. Next base: position 7,377,341 of record NC_081351.1, read on the forward strand.
GTAGAAGAGGGAGGGTGGTTTTACCGTGTTTGGTTGCACCACGGTGGAGAGAAGGAGCTTTAATTAATGTTTTGCCTAAATTGGCCGTACAAGCCTGTAATAAAGCAAAGCGTGTGAAAGTCCTTCCATTCTCAGCTTTGTGAGGAGGAGAGAGAGATGGGGTGGTGAGGCGGCATTAGGGTTTCTCAACCCTTTTGGCAAAAATGGCAAAATGAAGACTTAGGGGTCTCTTTGGTGGCTTTTAAGCCGAAATTGGCCGGATCAGTCCTTAATGGACTGGGATCCGCCAGAATTAAAAGAAAAAGAAAGGGGGCCCTTTTGTATATACACGTGCATATACACTAATATACATGTATGGGCACAATGTTGTTTTGATAAATGGCCAAATTTAAGAAAGTCAATTGATTTAAGCCCCTCAATTATGGCCAATTCAATTAATTGACCAATTAATCAAATTAATAGACAGGGCTAATTATGTAAATGACTTAAACTTGCAATCAAGACCTCCATTGACTTTAAACCATGAAATTGGTTATTTCAATTATAGCCATATTTGACTAACAATTGATTATTTCAATTGTAGCCACAATTAATCACATAATAAGCAACTTATAAATGTAATCACAATTAATCACATACTAAGCAACTTATAAATATAACCACAATTAAACATTTAATTAATTACGATTAATCTAAAAATTGCACAAATGCAAATTGATTATGAAAAGATTAAAAAATTGAGAGGTAAAATATTTATTTATTTAATTAATGAAGTTTCTTGAATTGAATGGATTAAAATACTTTCTTATTGAATCTTCAATAATTTTCACAATTAATTGGATAATTTAGTTTGGCAAATGATTTGTATAAATAGTAAAAATATGTAAATTATTCTCAAATGATTTATGACACACCATTTGAAAAAAAAATTCCCAATGAAATGGCAAAATATTATCAGAATAATTTTGCGAAGTCATTGATTTATAAAAATATATATTTTTCTCCGTTTGAGATTCAAAATCCATGGTAGTTAAAATAAATTACTAGAGGTCAAAAATTAGGTGTCAACCGTGAGGGGATCAAGTGTGATTTGGGTCGTTGGTTGAGAAACTAGTTGAGTTGAGGATTTGGAGTTGACCTCAGTCAACATCGGGTCAAGACGACCTCTTTTGAGTATTTTGCGTGCGCGAGTAGGTTCGTATCGTGTTTTATGGCTGAAATGCATATTTGGTTTGTACGGGAGGTTCCAGATGAGTTTCTAGTGTCAAATCTGATTTTTGGTTTTGTGGTTTTAGCTATTCTGGTTCATTTATCGCGTTCGTAAAGTTTTGGGCTTCGTGGGTCGCGTTCGCGGCCAAGGGCTCACGTTAGCGAAGGGAAAATTGAGGCTGGATGGGGTTACGCTTGCACATCATGATGATCCAGCGTTCGCGATGGACTGGGTTGGGTCGCGTTCGTGGTCGGGGGTTTGCGATCACTAAGAGTAAATAGACCTGGGCAGAATTAAATTCCAACTTCGAACTCCATTGTTCCTAATCAACTTTGGGAGCTATAGAGCTCGAATTTGGGTGATTTCAAGGGTATTCTTCCATATTCAACTTTGGGGTAAGATCTTAATCTTAATCTAAGTATTTTTCATGATTCCATCCGTTAATTAGTAATTTCTTCAATGCTTTGAACTTAGAAATGAGAGTTTTTTCATGAAAATGAGTTTCATGTAAATTATTAAATTGGAGGTCGAATTGTTATTAAATTTTAGTAATTTCTTATTATTTAAACTATGGGTAAGCTGAATCTATGTCAAAATTATAGTTTTCATCTTCGGGGCTCGGGATTGGATTTTGGGTTGACTTTTTGGACCCGGAACACTAGTGTAGCAATATGGGTGTCTACGGATTCGTATTCTTACATAGATACCATATTTGAATAGATTGGGCTCATTAGGAAGCTCAAAGGAAGGGCAAGTCTCCGGATTGACTCTTTGGACTTTGTAATTAATGCAAGTTGAGACATACCAGACTCTTTGTGAAGTGTTTGTGTTAGCTAATGTAATTAAGGGACGTAATGGAGAATTGAGACCCCTGTACTCGTGTGGTGACGAGTACTTGTGTGGGTACCGATGTCATGTTATGGGTAAATTAATGGAAACATATTATTTGTGTGAAGTAATGCATGCCAAGCTTATGGGCATGAGTTGGTAGTTTTGAATCTACTTGACTAGTATGGTTGTTTTTGTTTAATACTTGTGGTATTTACTCATTGTGCATTCACTTCACATCTAGTTTAAATCTTGAATAAGGAACTACATTTGGCATTGATTTGATATTAGGAAATTGCATATTGTACGTATATTCATTTCACACAATTTATGATATTATTGGAATGTTATTGATGAATCATGAGGAATGGTCCTTAGAGACCCGATTAGATATGGTACATGGTTGGAATAATGATGACATCATAGCCTATCAACTGGATGCTCGATGTGATTTCGGAGATCTGGATTTGGAAATCTGGCGCAGGAGCCTATATATACTGATGAATATTGGTCATTGCATTGCATTTCATTTGCATTTTCATACCATTCTTACTTGATTGTATTATCATTATGTAACTCTTATATGAATTAATGGAAAAACCAAGCTTTATGACTTAATTGAAACGTGGACTTCTTATCTTAATTACTTAAATGCTTATAAACTATGCAACTTGTTACTAACTGTAACAACCATTTGGTCGTTATGGACACCTCTTCTCCTTTGCCCAAGATACCCCTCCTGTGTCCGCGCCGATAGTTGTTCCACACGAGTCTTACGGGTAAGGGTGACTTATAGACGATTTTCGAAAGAACCTCTCTAAAGTAAGAATTTTCAGAACAGTTGTTCCGCCTCTGCGTGTGGCGGGCCGCTTCAGCGAGCCCCCATCGGCGAGGTTATGCTTGCTTAGGCGAGTTTGCGGATGAGCTAATGAACCCACGCCTGCAAAATTCCTTTCTGCCAAAGCGGTATTGTGTAGGCAAGTCTAGTTCTGCGTAAGTAGAAATCGCTGAATTAGACCTAGATTTATTTCCCCATTTTAGGATTGGACCTCATTTCCACCCAACCAAAGTTCTAAAGTGTTTCTTGAGGAAAATTCCAGGGATATCCACGTGTGTCCTTAGAGGAGGTAAATTATAACACTAAATTGTTTACCCTTTTTAGTTCTTTGTCATCTTCTTAGTTTATCCATACTAGGAGTTAGGTTTTGAAAAAACTCTCGTGACTAATAAAACCCTAGGTGGGTAAAAGGGTGTCATTAACTAATTTTTTGGTTGTTTGGGGATTACAAGTTATGTTTAGCTTGAGGAAACTATTTTCTAACTTTAATCTCTAATCTTTAATTGGTTTTCTCAAATGGGTTAGTGTAGGGTTCTTCTCGAAACTGGGGGTTTTAGGAATAAAAAAGAATTAATAGCTTATTTGGGGTTAGATAACTAAGAAATTTAGGTTATTAATCATTGGAGGACCTAGTAAATTAGTTTAAAGGGAAAAGCTCTGGTTTTACCTTTGTGGAACTGGGGTCAACCTCTATAGTCTTCATAGGACCTTTCTAGAAGTTTTAGTATTTGGTTATCTTCAACGCGTTAGTTACGTGATCTAATATTATTGTTAGACCCTTCGTGTCTCGGCGTTCTTGAAGAAGGAGGGTGAAGTTCGAGTGGATGTTCATGGCACCTGTTCGGCTTTGAGGTAGGTTACGGCTTACTTGAGTTAAGATTCCAATTAGGATTTCATATGTAATTAGTAGTTGTTGATGGAGAAATCATGCATAAATCTTCGGACATGATGTTGGGATGGATACTCTTAGGTTGGTTTTGTCTTGTGTGTGGCTTGTCTCCATCTTGTGATATTGTCTTGTTGTTGTTTTTGTGATGTTAAGCTTATGTCGAGGTAGGTTATCCCACCCGGGCACCCTAACATACTTTACTTGAGTTAAAAGATTCCAATTAGGATTTCATATGTAATTAGTAGTCTGTATACACAATGTCTACGAGCCTCACAGAAGGGGGAGAAATGCCCGTGAATATATACACAAAAGCATACCAAAAGGCTGCGCTCTGGAGCTCGGACATGGATCAATGTTGGGATGGATACTCTTAGGTTGGTTTTAAACATGATCGATCGTGTGAAATAACATAGGATGGGAGATAATGTCTCCAAATTGCTCTCCATAGGGACGTTCCATTTCTATTGCGATATTGTCTTGTTGTTGTTCCTTTTGCAATTAATAATAATAATAATAATAATAATAATAATAATAATAATAATAATAATAATAATAATAATATATATATATATATATATATATATATTTCATACTTATGTTCGTATCATATACGTATACGTAGCCCCTGCATATGGTGATCTTCGTGTTGATACCGTCATATAATATGTCCTATACATAGCATTTATATCTGTTTAATTTTGACTAGAAATTGTGGTGAGCTTGATATGGTGCACGCGGTATGAGATATACATATATATACATATTTATTTAGCACATAAGCTCGGGGTTCACCATTTCGTGGGCACCTTCATCTCTTATCGCCTTTTTTCTTCATTCATTACATTCTATCTTTAGAGAATTATTATGAACTTAGTACAATCGTAGCATTTGAGCATCATAAGCCGTAATTGATCGTTGGAGAGTATCACGAACTCGTAAGGATAAACCTTTGGGAGCCTTATCTAATTTATTGACTTGTGCGTTCTTCTTGGGAGTTAGAAGTTATCTAATCTAGAATGGCTTTAGCATTCATGACTAATTCTAGAGAAAATCGGACAACAGCATTTCATTGTACTTATGCATTAATAATATTAAATATCATCACAATAGTGTTGATTCACAATTCACTTCAATTCATCCATATTCATGGATGGTTCATTATGGTAGATTAGACCCCATTTAGAACATGATTATCATTGTATGAGATTTGACATTTTATTCAAAAGTGGCACTATTGCACATTGACCCATTTCGCATTGCTCAGTGTTTCAACTTTCAAATGCTTTAAACAACATGTAAACATCATAAAACTTACCTTGGTTCTAATGGTGGTAAAAGTGATATGTTTTCTTTGATTCTTGCTTTGGATGAGCTTTAAAGGTTTTCTTATACTTGGATTCACTTGGTTTGATGAAGTTGAACACTAAAAAATATGTGGAGAGATGTTTTAGAGAAGGGAGTGAAAAGGAAATGAAATATTAAAACTTTGAATACGTGATCCGAGGTCGGTCCGTATAATTTTCACGGAGCGACCGTATGGGATGTGTACTCGTGATCCGAGGGTTCATTCCGGAGCGAGTGGTACATGGACTCTGCAGGCCCCCCATGGGTCATGACTATCGAGACGTCAAGATTCCGTCAAAATATCTTTAAAGATATGTGTGCAATCAAGATTTTTATCATATACAGTCTTCTCTTGGCCACGAGATACTCGCTTTCATCTTATTTTGGCATTGCATTCCATCACATTCATTTGCATTAGCTTATTTACCTTATTATGGTTTTCCCTTATCTTGTCCACTCCTTGACTAGAAATTGTGGTGAGCTTGATGTTGTGGTTGAGAATATTTGTGTAATTCTTGTATGTAAATTGATTGTTGGTTACATAGTAAACATCTTGGTGAGATGAACATATATATATATATATATATATATATATACATATATATATATATATATATATATATATATATATATATATATATATATATATATATATATACATATATACATATATATATATATATATATATATACATATATACATATATATATATATATACATATATATATATATATGTATATATATATATATATATATATATATCAAGGTTTAGAATTTGGATAGGGATATGATCTGAGCGTAGAGAGACCCTTTTTTTATTAAGTGTTGTGACTCGTTGAGTTGTTTTATAGACTTTCTTGTTTATTTCCTATCATATTCATCTGTTGATTTCCACTTGTTATATATGTCTTACAAATCGTTGTCGGCCTATGATGCTTACCAGTATGTGCGTTGTACTAATACTACTCTTGCTACACCCTTATTGGGGTGTAGAGTTTGTTACAGGTTAAAATTTGAGATTCCGTTAACTTCTGAGGATCAAACCGAGTTCATTACAAGCTTTCTGTTAATTCTCATTCCAGAAGTTGTACTTAGTTTGAGGTTGTATTTCATTTCAAGTTGTAATTTTAGAATGCTCTTGTACGAGTCTAGACTTGGTTTTGGGAATAATGTGCCTAGTAAAAGTATCTCATTTCTTTAATTTCAATTCTTTTAATTGTGATTGAAATGGTTAGTTATTGTTTCCTTAAAATGATGTAATTTGAGGATTCGGTTTTGTGGAAGGGTTTGCCTACCAAAGGGATTGGGTAGGTGCCCGCATGATACATGATTTGGGTCGTGACACTAACGAAGTGTGGAGGTGAGTATCGGAAGGACCAACCTCGTCACCACTTCAGTTTAGGATCGGTCAAAGATGTTGCTGAGTACACGTGTTTCCCCGTACTCATTCTACACTTGCTGCACCTTTTTGTCTGCAGGTTCTTATCCAAGTTTGAGTAGTGGATGAGCTCCCGTCGACCGTTGAGGCATTTCTTGGAGTTTAGGGTGAGTTATTGTTTGTTCCACAGCACTGGACTCCATTTCTATCATACTTTTATGTTTTTAATAACCTTTTGGACAGTATTTGTAGTATTCCAGACTTGTATTTCGGATTTAGCAGCTCTTGTACTTATGAATTCCAAGTTTTGAGGAGATGTATGACTTAGACTTATTTATATTATGAGTTATAAGACCTATTATTGACTTATGGCTTGTTTCCTTTTAAATTCCATTTTTAACTTATGTTGTAAAGCTTTAGCTTTTACTTGGGTTCTCATACAGATTGGGGTAGGTACCCTCACGACAAATTAAAATTTTGGGTCGGGACACAAAATCACAGCGAGCAATGAGATAACTGAAAAGAGAGTAGCCAAAAGTTTGCTTGTATTAATGAAAACAACTACTATTATAGAAAGGCAACACAATGTCGAGGGGTAGAGACACCAGTTTAGATAATTGAGTTTGCTTTTTTGAAATTTTGACTACTTAATGCCCCCTCTATATGATTAAAACATAATCTCAAGTTACCGGACATGACATAAATAAGCTAGAAATGCATAATGGAAATATACGAAGTAGAGCTAGCTACTAGATATTTACATGAAAAAAAAACCTAATCTTATACAAAGGAAAAGATGGTCCAGTGGGATGCACTTGGATGGTCCACATCCTTTCCTTCTGCTTTAGGATCGGCTTGGCCGCACGGGTGTTGGCTGCAAGGCATTCGCTGCTGGCACTTGCAACAGTTGCACGCTGAGGGTGCTACCTGCTGCTGGGGGCGGCTATGAGCTATCTGTAGGGCGACATAAGCACAGACACATTTGTCATTTGGTGCAGCCAAGACCGTGGGGCCGTCAACGACACTAGGCATTGAAAGGCTTTCCAGGACGCCGTGAGGTGCAACTAAGGGATCAAGGGTCATAACTGGAAAGTAGCCCATGACATCACTCATGGAGCACCATTTTCTTTATTGCATTTCACTACCAATGCCACGGGTAGGCGTCATACGACGGAAACGCATATAGATTCCGAGTGAATTATAAAAGAAGACACGTATTTTTGGAAATTTTCTCTCGTGTGTCTTTTATTGATCGATGTACCTCTTTATACACAAAACTATGCAACGAATGTAACGTAAAAGAAAGAGAAATGGACAAAACTAATTACACACACGTCCTATTCTAATTTGTCCATTGTATAACAAATTTTATTCTCTCTCGTGTTGGTCACATGACCATATTTAAATCTGCCATGATTCTAATCTAAGGTGGAAGATTGATCTATCATGTGTGTGTGTTGTATGGGCGAGATTAATCCACCGGCCGCACATTCTACTTCAAAAACGTCACACTCGTTTCTTCTTTTTCTCTCTCTCTCGTTTCTTCAATTCTCTCTCTCTCGTTTTCTTTGTAAACGCGCGAGCCCGTTTCTTCTTTTCTCTCTCTCGTTTCTTCAATTCTCTCTCTCGTTTTCTTTGTACATCATAGCTGTCTTCTTGTTTTCTCTCTCTCGTTTCTTCAATTCTCTCTCTCGTTTTCTGTCATGGTGCGTTCATCTAAGCAAGAAATGGTTGGATCTTCAATATCCCCCCTCAAATTGGAGGGTAGGGAAACAACCCCCAATTTGTTCAACAAATCGATGGGAAACCCTGCATAAGGGTTGGTGAACAAGTCCGCAATTTGTTGCTTTGAAGGAACGAAAGATAAAGTGATGAGACCGGATAAAAGCCGTCGCACAAAGTGACAATCCAACTCCACATGCTTCGTTCTTTCGTGGAAGACGGGTTTTTCGCGATGTGGATGGCCGCTTGGCCATCGGAGTGCACAAGTAATCCGGCAAGCAAGACAGGGAACTGAAAGATCTTCAACCCTAACGAGCCGTAATCTCCCGCTCGTTACCCTTCGCATTGAACGATACTCCGCTCGGCAGAATGATAATGAGATCGATGGTTGTTTCTTGGATTTCCAGGAAATAGGTGCTCCTCCCAGTGTGATGAAGAAACCACTGACTGATCGACGAGTATCCTCGGCAGAAGATGCCAATCAACCGCATCGGCGTAAGGCAAGCAAATCAAAAGATGAATCGAGAGGAAAGAAGAATTCCTTGGTCTGGATCATTTCTAAGGTATGTTAAAACTCGAATAGCTGCCAAAAAAGATGTGATTCCCGTGGTTGTTGCATGTATTGACTAAGAATTAGGACTGCAAAACATAGATCAGGCCTAGTACGAGTTAAATAGTTGAGCTTTCCCACTCAAGTTGTCTATACAAGTGGGATTGGGCAATAAAGGACCATCGCACCGAGCTTAGAGTAAGGATCAAGGGGAGAAGAAACCTTAGCACCGAGCAATCAAATTCCTGTAAAAGATCTAAGGTGAATTTCCTTTGGTTTATGATAAAACCTCGTTTTTCTCGCAAGATTTCCATGCCTAGAAAATGATTGAATATCACCCAAATGCTCGACTCGAATTCCGTATTGCAAAAATTCAGTGATATGTTGAACTGACGAAGATCATTTCCGTAATGAGGATGTCATCCACATAGACAGCTATGATGGAAATTAGAGAGCCATTCGTTTGAAAAACAATGAGTAGTCATTGAGAGAACTAGTATACTCGGAAAGTTAAAGCACCAGCCAACTTAGCATACCATTGTCGGGATGCCTGCTTCAATCCATACAATGATTTCCTTAATAAGCAGACTAGTTTAGAATCAGGACAATCCATACCTGCAGGAAACTTCATGTAGACTTCTTCCTGCAGGTCCCCATGCAGAAAAGCATTACTCACATCAAGTTGATGGACTTCCCATCCTTTCTTGTCAAGACAGCTAAAAGACATCTAATCGTGGTCATTTTGACCATCCGGTAGAATGTCTCTGTGTAGTCCACTCCCTCCTGTTGAATATCCCCCCTTACCACCAATCTTGCCTTTAGTCTTTCTATTGTGCCATCTGATTTATGTTTGACTTTATAAACCCATTTGCAAGGTAGTGGTTTGCCTCGGGGGGTATGGGACAACATCCGGGTATGATTGATCTCAAGAGCATACACAACTCTTCACATAGCTTTTGTACATCCTGGATGTTTGTGAGGTTTGAGCAAAAGAGTTAGGTTCGCTATAGATGAGATTGAAAAGAAAGATACGTTGGTTTTCAGAGATAGGAAGCAAAAGAAAAGGCTGTGAGGGTTAGGATGAACAAAACAAGCACTAGTAAGGTCGGTAATGATACGATCGCATATATAATCATCCGTATCCGGTGCCTTCTAACAATTACGGCTCGCATGTCACCGTTCCCGATGGAGTTGAGTACGGGTGGATCCTACGGGATATCGGGGAATAGAAAGTGGTGAAGGTGATATAGGTGAAAGGTTGGTTGTTGTATTGTCTATGGTAGGCATAGGTTGTGGAGGCCGAGTAGGATAAAGATCCCTCGCATTTAGGATAGGCGAGGAATCGGGTAGGTGTATCGAGACGTGTAAAAAGATTAGAAGGTGAATTAGGGACATGATGGATCGAGTTCGATGCGTATGTTGTGGTACGTAAAAAATGGTAGAGAGTTTATACTAGAGGCAAAATGGAAATCGTTGCTCAAAAACTGAACATCTCTGGAAATAAAAATTCTCTTTGTGCTCAAATCCATTAATTTATAACCTTTCTGTCCTTGAGGATAGCCTAAGAAAACACAAGCCATAGCCCTAGGCTCAAACTTTGTCCTGTGTTGCGCCAAGGTTGAAGCATAGCACAAACACCCAAAACACCTCAAATTGTCATATTTTGGTTTGTTGCCAAAAAGAATCTCATAAGGAGTTTTTCCTTTTAGTACTCTGGAAGGAAACCTGTTAATGAGGTATGTTGCTGTCAAAATACATTCCCCCCAAAATGAGTTAGGCAAGTGAGATTGAAACATCAGACCCCTTGCAATCTCTAGGAGATGTCTATGCTTTCTTTCCACTACACCATTCGTTGTGGTGTTCCTACACATGATGTTTGATGTATTATTCCCGAGACTTTAGAAAAAGGAGCTCAGGTGCCTTTTCCAATTACGCAGCATTATCGGACCCGATAACCTTCACTTTATTATTGAACTCGCTCAATCATGATCAAAAAACTTTAGAACAGAAAAGCATTGGATTTAGAACTACGTGAAAAGTCCAGTCCTACTACCGAAATCATCCACTATGGTAAGAAAAATACCTATATCCATTATAAGTGCAAGTTTTATATAGGACCCATGTGTCAATATGAATTAGATCAAAATTCCTTTTGGATTGAATTTGACTTAGAGGAAAGAGCGGCTGGTTTGCTAGCTTTAGGACGGAGACATCACAAACATGTTGAAGATTTGAAGGAAAATGAATGAAAGGAAACTTTTTCTTATTCCGAATAAAGAACGTATCCCAATCTTACACATGTAGTTATACTAGAATTACATTTGGCTTGGAAAAAAGCTGTTTGGATTCGGTGAATGGAATTTCTTCCTTCTTGACATGAAACTACATTTTCCTTGAAAGTGGTCTTAGACTTAGAACTAGGGCTGCAACTGCAGTAGAGTCCTTCTCTTGCTTCACCAAAAACTAGTGTTCCTCATTATGGTCCCGTAATACGCATCCACTAAGAGTAAATAACACATCACACTTACCGATTGCATAACTTATGAACTCGACATTAAGTTATATTTGAAATCCGGAACATGAAGGACATTTTTCGCAGTTATTTTAGGTAGAATAGAGACACTACCGCATGAGTCACAATGATCCCGAAAGAATTAGGCAAGGTGATCTTTGATAGGAACAAGGAAGAAGAGACAAAGACATAAAAGATTTAGAATCAAAACACATGTGCTCTGATGCACCTGAATCAATGATCCAGGTGCAGGTGTTAAAAACTGATAAACAAGTGCTTGAATATTTTAGAATTGTACCAAAGAATTGCTCCTGCGTTGAAACCGCCGATTGTCCATCGTTTGAACTTCCCGTCATTCCATCTTTACTTCCTTAATAACTTGTTGCACCAATTCTGCATATTGATCCTTGCTCATGTATGAAACATGGATTTGTGTTGATTCGTATGGAGTATGGTTGTTCTCGATTGTCTTTACATGCTTCTACTCTTGTGTTGTTAGCAAACTCAAATTCTTCCTCAGCAACTGCTCCATTTGCTTTCCCTTGATAGGATTTGGTTTTTGTAAACTCAAAGTCTTCAGGAAAACCATGAAGTCTGTAACAATCATCCTCTACATGACCTGTTTTCCCACAATATGTACGGCTCACATTTGGGTTGTATTTTGCCTTTCTAGGCTTGTATTTTGAAAATCCTTTCTTGCTCCTCCGTGTGTTGTTTCCAAGTTTATGATGTTTGATTTGGTGTTTGGCTAAAAACCTGGTTTCCATTACATCCGATAACCCCCGCTTGTGAAGTTACCATAAAGAAGCTGATTCGGTAGTATGATTAGAATTGGTATACATTTCTCTCGATTTTCATCTTGCAAAAGTAGTATAAGATCCATGTAGACGGGTAAAAGTGGTTCATCATAAGAATGTTTCTCTTTGCTCGTGTGTATATATCATTTAATCCATCAAAAATTGTATCAACCTGCTGTCCTCTAAGGATTTCATCAAAGTTGGACTTCCCTCTTCACACACACGTATGCACATGAGCAAGAAATAACAACATTCGTTGCATCCAATTCATCCCATAGTCTTTTGAGCTTGGTAAAGTACCTAGCAATGTCACTATTTCCTTGAACTTGAGACTTGATAATTCCTTTGTAAATGATATAGTTTGCATTTTGATTTGATTTGCCAAATCTTTGTTCTAGGCTCGTCATAAAGTTCTTTTGTCGTTTTGTAGCTCGATACACTGTCTGTGAATCTCTTTTGATAGTGCATTTTGAGATCAACAATGACCATATCATTCACAGCTCCATTGTTCGTATTACGTAGATTTCGTATCCGGGAGCTTTACAAGCAATTAATGAAACCAAGTTTCTTTTACCGATAGTCTTGGAAATTAGATCTTCTCCAACCCGAGTATCCTCTACCATCAAACACATTGTTGACTAGAGCTATTCAGGTGAATCGTAGTTATTAAGATGATATGGGTGAGTACAATGGTCATAGTGATTGCCTTGTCCACATTGTTTGTATTGTTGGTGTTGTATCACCCATTTGGATTTCATCGAGATTGAAGATGATTTTGATGAAGGTTTGGATCGAGCTTTCAGATCTGCTCTGATACCATAAAAGAAGACACAGATTTTTGGAAATTTTCTCTGTGTGTCTTTTATTGATCAGTATTTTCCCTTTATACACAACTATGCTGACAATGAATGTAACGGAAAGAAGAGAAATGGACAAAACTAATTACACTCCGTCTTTATTCTAATTTCTATCGTATAACAAATTTTATTCTCTCTCGTTGTTAGTCACATGACCATATTTAAATCGCCATGATTCTAATCTAAGGGTGGAAGATTGATCTATCATGTGTGTGTGTATTTGTATGGGTGAGATTTAATCCAGCCGGTACATTCTACTTCAAAAACGTCACACTCGTTTCTTCTTTTCTCTCTCTCTCGTTTCTTCAATTCTCTCTCTCGTTTTCTTTGTAAACGTCACGCCCGTTTCTTCTTTCTCTCTCGTTTCTTCACCTCTCTCTCTCTCGTTTTCGTACATCACCATTTATGCTTTTCTTTCTCTCTCTCGTTTCTTTCAATTCTCTCCTCGTTTTCTTTGTGTTTCCATGGAGGGTCCGTCATGGTGCGTTCATCTAAGCAAGAAATGTTTGGATCTTCAATAAATTATGTGCTAATTACCAAAATTAGTTTGTTTTGATGGTTGCTTTATGCTCTTTTTAGTCCTATTGAAAATACAAGCAGGCTAGTCTTTCAACTATGTTGAAGATTTCAAGTTAACTACACAAAATTTTGTATAGAATGTTAGATGCTACGAAGCTTCCAATCACCAACATTTTCTCTTACGTGAATATTTTTTTACCCTTCTTTTTCTTCCGAAAAAGATGCAAACAACAAACAATAAACGTAATAATCTTAACACCAGTAACTTTTTTTAAAAAAGCCTAACATAATTATAAAGCATGAAGTTGAAGATTATCAATCTTAAAATTTGCGAAGTGCCAGAATACTATTGACTCCTTTCACTTCCATCGAGAGATTCCAGGGGAAGGCTGATAACAAATTTTTTGAGATTAAAATATATTCAACTTTTTTTGTTTTTTAGAAATTTGCTTCTTTTGGCGGACTTTTTAAAGTTTTTATTTCATAGCCACTATTTTCATCCGTTAATCGTTGCTCTTATTGGCAAGGCACATTCTCAAATAACGCAAGTCTATGTTGCCCTAAGTTTATCTAAGTGTTCGGTTAAATTAATTATACTATAATCACCATTGCGACTACTAGCAAAAGTTTCTATAATGGGCATCTTGGATTGGAATTTTTTACCAAAATGGTGTCCTTTTAGGGACAAATCCAATAAACGGGTTTATTAGAATTTCTATGATCAAAATGGTGAAAACGCATGAGTCATAGAGCACCTTTAGTGTACTATTTTCACGTCTAAAAACAGACAGTCTGTTAAATATATTTACACTCTAAGGCCAAGCGATGACGCCGATTGATATTTCAAACTTTGGGAAATACTATCGTCGTCGTGAAGTAACCTTCAATGTATATTTTAAAAATTGCAATCTTAAAAATAAAATTTTTTCATGTATGATAAAGGCAAGAAGACAACCTTTTGGACCTAAAGGCTTATAGTGTTCAAGACACCTTCAATGATGATATATCTCTCTTCCCCACCACTTTTTTGAGGTCCCCCGCTTTACCCATTGCTCTCAAGAAAGCTTCTCCATAAACAAAAACAAAAACAAAAACAAAATAACAAAACCTTTCAAAACAATATTTGGAAGGTGGAGATCAATTCTATCCGAAAATTTGTGATTAATCAACCATTCAAATCAGAAAACGCATCTTCAAGAGGTAACTTTTTGCTTTTATTTTACTTTTCTAATTGTTGTATTAATATTTTACCAAATTTATTTATTCATTGTTGTGTTTATTTGTATTATATTGCTTACTAGGTGTTGTCATGGGATAGGAAAAAGTAGTACTAATTATAGCTCTGAACAGTAATCTAAGGTACTGTAATATTTAGTAAAAAGTTTAATGTATTACCAAATATGCATAGATTTAGTTGTCTAATTGAAAAAAATCAGTTATCGAATAAATATGTAACCTTATAATTGTATCAATGTAATTTGAGTTGATGTATAAATTTAGTCTGTTTATAATTTATTTAAACTGCTTACCAAAAGCAATTAAGGAATATTTACACTGGTGAATCAAACTGATCAGAATGCACATAGGAAAATATTACTTTCTTATCATATATAAATTCACTTTAATAATGTCACTCTTTTTAATTATTCACTCATGCTCAAGGAAACAAAAAGAAAAAATGAAAACACACTAAGCTGAGAATGATTCTTCAATATTTATTAACAATAACAACTATTGTATATCGCAACTAAAAAATAATTATGGATTCCTGTATGTATCAATTGTATCAACTTTATCCATTTGTCCTCGTTTCATTTCCCTACTTAATAATTTTCCATTTGTCCTCGTTTCATTCCCTACTTAATAATTTATCTTTTAAAAAAAAAAAATAGAATTAAGTTTTTTATATAACTAGGGGTAAAGTGAATTAATTTTTAAAATCAATAATCATGTTGTAACTTATATGCATAAGTGCATCCGAAGTTTCTGACAATGAAATCATCCGAGGTTCTTAAAATTATATATTTCCCTCTATGTAATTTAGGTATGCATCGTCCTTTCTAATACTATCAATAATCATGTTTGGTAACTTTATATGCTTAAAATAAGTGACCCATTCGAAAGCTTTTCGTGTGACATGATCAAATCATAAGTTAGGCCACTTATTTTTTTCATCTTTTTCCCCTCTATATCTACTACTTGCATCCTTTGTATCATTTCTTCTATGATCCTAGGAAGCTCATGAACGATTATGAAAGCTAAAACCCGTGTTAGAGTTTTGGATGTGCAACTCCATGCCACACCCCCTTGGAAGAGTAAAACACGATGCCTGCCTGAGCACCCAATAACGTCAGACCCACTTTTATGCCGTTACTTTGGTTCACAGACTGACTTTTTGGGTCATTTAAGTTGCGGACTCCAATTATTTAGCATTTAGTAGAAATTCATTAAATACATACCCTCTTTTAATGTTTCATTTATATATAATTCATCCGGTAATTTGTAGAGTTTTGCACGGTATGAGTTGAAAAGCCTCTAGGATATCATTTAACAAGGCACCCCCTTTTAATATTCATTTGTATCTACAAAAACTCAGCCTAGAAGTTGTATTTTTAGTACAAGAAACTTGTAATAATACTATTTTAAATAAAGGTATTTAGGTATTTGATTCAGGAAAATGAGCTTTGCTCCTCTGGGCGCTAGGCGCTCCCGTGGTTCGCGAGAAGCGAGACAGAAGTCTCATTGTTCGTGGTGTTGCAATGAATTCATTGGATGATAATAGCGTCTAAAGATTTTCTTTCTACTTCCTCCTCTATCTAAGTGTCAAGTTTTAGCGGCCTTTCTTCGCTGTGTGAATAAGGTCTTAGTCTGTATGGGCATTCTGGGCAGGCCGCAATAAGTCGCTAGTCGAAGGTTTAGACCAATCGCAATTCATCACCATCTTGCCCGCCTCCAATTGATGACTGGCTATTATATAAGTGTTGACCTAAGACAAAGGCTCCGTTTTTTCATCTTTTTGGATGATAAATCTTTCTCAGAACATGGAGTGTGAATCAAATCCATGTTTGAGTATACTCTTCCTCATCTTTCATTATTCATTTTTTATGTCCTAGGACATAGATATTCTAGATACCCCCTTCTATTATTTTTAAAGGATATTTTCGTAAACTAACTATCAACAATGGGAGCTTTCCACTTTTAGTATACTGTGATTAACCATTATACCCATTTGTTATCCCTTATCTTATAGAATTCCAATTTGCACCATTTCCATTATTTCATCTCTTCGACATTGATTTCCACCTTTCTGTCCCACTCAGTTGCCTCATAAATGAATTCGAACTCATCGGCATTTTCTTGTCTTTTTCTGCTAGTTTTTCAACTTTACAAGTCTCAAAACATGTAGAATAATGGAAGGCTAATATATATCTTAATTTTTGTAGACAACTAAAAGTTGAATCTTAATTTTAAAAAATAAAAATAACCCAAAAAAACCGATTGAAACCGAAGCGATAAAAGACCTATTTAATTGGTTTGGTTTTGTTTAACGATTTGAATAACTCACTTAATTGGTTTGGTTTAGTTTAAAGATTTGAATAATCAACTTAAATTACTTAATTGGTGTTGGATAGTGTTGCTTCAATAATGAATAGAAAGGATGATCGGATTTCAGAAATGTGTTGCCACAATGATTAACTAAATGCATTTCTTAAAGAATTTCACCGCCGCAATACAATGCAACTCTAACACGACATTCATTTGACATTTTTAGACTTGCAAAAATACATCCGTTATCAGTAAATATTTACTCAAAGGGAAGAGCAATTAACAATGAAAAAAATCACTTTTTTCTCCAAATTCAGATTGGTGAGCATTCAAGATTGTGAATTAAATGATGTACATGACAATGTATTCTGCTCCAGATATAGAGGAATGAGAAAATAATGTCGAAGGCTCTCTAAGGGAAGACTCCCTCATAGGTATGAGCCTTTAGGTCTGAAAGGCTGTCTCACTTGTCACATTGGAGCAAAAAACTTTGCTTTTTAAGATTCTCTGATTTTTAAAATTTACTCTGAACATTCTCTACGATGGATGAGCCTTTCCTCAAAGTTTGAAATATAAACTAAAGGCTCATGGATCACAAAACACCTTTAGTGTAAATATATTTAATGGGCCATCTATTTTTAGACGTAAAAATAGTGAACTGAAGGTGCTCTACGACTCGTGCGTTTTCACCATTTTGATTACAAAAATTCTGACAAACCCATTTATTGAATTTGTCCCTAAAATGGTTACCATTTTGGTAAAAAACTCCTTGGGCTTGTAGTTTTGCAACTTTTCACAAAAAAAATCAGGTACGTAAAACTTGCTTTATTTTGAATCTTTAGAGGTAAAAAGTAGATTTTTTAATCCAAATTGGAAAAAAGCTACTGCGACGTGGTCATTTCTTCTCATGTAAAGTCATTGTCAAACATGCAAACTTGCAAATTCAAGAAGACCCCGCATTAACCTTATTGCATGGTACTATAATGTTATATAGCGATCTTAACCATCATGTCTCGCATCCCTATCACACAACATTTGTTGTTATATATTTAGCTTAATACATTGATTACTCCTTAAATTTATCAGTAAATTTCTTTTAGACACATGAACTATAATTTCTTTCAATTGAGCACCTGAATATATGATAAAGTGCTCATATTAGACACTTTCATTTTAAATTTTTTATTTTTTATTTTTTTTTACACGTGTTCACAAGTGTGTATTAAGTTGTTAAGTTAACCACATAATATATATATATATCCGGTATTTTTTTTTTACAAAGGCGTACGCCCGGCCCCGGGCGCGTACGCCGGCCAAGCCCGGGGGAGTTTTTTTTGTTGGGGCGTGTTGGGGCGTTATTAAAACTTCTTCAACTAAAACGAAATTTGTTAAATAATATATAATGCCCAAATTCTCAAAAGTCAACATGTAATTACTCAAATGTTTTTCGAAGCATTAAATTTAAAAGTCAAGACCCTTTTTATTGCTAGAATGCCTAATATATATTCTTTTTCGATTATTTAGCTTGTCTTCTACTATCTATTGGACTAATGCATAAAATAGAAGAAGGTATATATATATATATATATATATATGGTCCCCAAAAAAAAAACAATCTGATATAATCTATTATATATATATATATATATATATATATATATATATATATATATATATATATATATATATATATATATCACTTATTTATAGTTTTCTTCTAATTTTTTACGTTATTTCACTTATTTAAAAGTATTTATTATAATTATATCATTTTATAAAATAGGTTACGCGCCCGTGCCTCGTGGCTTACGCTTCGAGGCAGACGTAAAACGCCCCGCCTTACGTCCTCGCCTTTTAAAACATTGATACACGCCTATAGTTTTATGGCTTATTGGACTAATGCATAAAATAGAAGAAGGTAACATATTTTAATGGAGAACACGACGTGTAAACTTTTTCCAAAAAAATTGATGTTATCCATGTTTTCGCTCAATTATATTCTGAAAGTGTAAACGAAATTTATTTCACTTAAGAGGTTATCCATGTTTTTCATTATATTTTTTATTTTTGTTAATTCTTTTTATGTTTCCCCTTTAATTAAAATCACAGGAAAATAACAATAATGATGACTTGTCTATAAGGAAGTCATATTGTGAATACAAAGGCAGAGAACATTCTCCCAAAATATTTTTGTTTCTTTACTGCTTTCTTGTCCTTTGCGTTTTAGCAAATTTCTTGAGATTAAAAAATTCAGTTTTTTTTTTTTTTTTTTTTTTTACAAATTTGCTTATTTTGTAGGACCTTTTAATGTTTTTATTCATAGCCACTTTTTTCATCCTTTACTTGTTGCTCTTATTGACAAGATACATTCTGAAATAACGTGATCTATGTCGCCCTAATTTTGTCCTAGTGTTAGGTTGAATTAATTATACTAATTAATCACCATTACGAAGGCTAGAATGTCCACTAGCAAAAGTTTATACTTCCTCTATTTCAATTTATGTGAACCTGTTTCATTTTTAGTCCGTGCCAAAATGAATGACCTCTTTCTAATTTGGAAATAAATTCACTTTATGAAATAATTTATAGTCATACAAATATTCAAGACTTATTTTGAACCACAAATTTCAAAAGTCTTCACTCTTTCTTAAGTATTGTGCCCAGTCAAGTGAGTTCATATAAACTGAAACGGAGGGAGTACTATGGGAATTTTGGATTGGTAGTTATGCAACTTTCCACAAAAAAATAAAATAAAAAAATCAGGGTACGTAAAACAAGCTTTATTTTGAACCTTTAGGGGTCGTTGGTAGAAGAGGGATAGTACATGTTTATGAAGGAATTTTGGATTGGTAGTTATGCAACTTATACCTTCTTATCCCACAAATTAAAAAAAATAAAAAAATCAGGGTAAATTAAAATAAAGATAATTTTACTTCTTGAACCTTTAGAAGTAAGAGTAGATTTTTTTATCCAAATAGGAAAGAAGTTACTGCAACGTGGTCATTTCTTCTCATGTAAAGTCGTTGTCAAACATGCAAACTTGCAAATTTAAGAAGACCCCACGTTAACCTTATAGCATGGTACTGTAATGTTATGCTTCTATCATTATAGAGATCTTAACATGATTCCGCATCCCTATCACACAACATTTGATGTTATATATTTGGCTTTATACAATGATAACTGTTTAATTTATGAGTAAATTTTATTTAGACACCCGAATTACAATTTATTTTGATTGAGCCACGTGAACACATGATAAAGTCCTATTAAACACTTTCAGTTCAAATATTAATTTTCTTACATGTGTTTGCAAGCATGAATTAAGTTGTTAAATTAATCACATAAAATATATCACCTCCTTTAATTATACACATCAGCCTCATACATGCCTAAAGTTTTATGGTTTATTGGAGTACTAATGCGTATAATTGAAGGAGGTAACATATTTTAAGTGGTTAACTTATCTACATGATGGCCACTTGAGAACACGCGCATAAATTTTTTCCAAAAATTTGATGTCTAATAACAACACTTTATTATGTGTTTAGATGCTCAATCAAAACAAGGCGTAATTCGAGTATCTAAATGAAATTTATTGACAGGTTAAGAGGTTATCCATGTTTTTCTCCCATTATATTTCCACGATTTATTTCACTTGTTAATTCTTTCTATGTTATCTATATATATTAAAAGTGGAAAGCCCTTTAGCCAAAAATTAAATTACTAAAATATCCTCGTAAATTACCTAAATACCCTACTTATAAATAAAACAAAAATCTAATGCCTACGGCTACAAGCAACCCTTGAGCCAATTCTTCATACCTTCTAATTAATAAGTCACAACTATTCCCTTCAAAGTTAAAAAAGCAAATCATAACATCCTCAAGACAAATAAACAAATCGTCACTTCTTGCTCTTTTGATACCTTTGTACAAAATCATCAATAAGACAATTTACACTCCTATCTATTGTTGTTGTTCCAAACCCGAACCAATTTTCTCACAAACGACAATTTAAAACACTTCCTATCACCATATGACCGGTTACGTTGCCTCATTATTTCAAAATTGTGCAACCCGAGTATTTTCTTCCACGGGTAAGTTAATTTCTTACATTATATCAATCCTTTCTCAAATATTAGTTTCATGTATCTATTTCAATGGTGGATAAATTATGCCACCATGTCTTCTTGCTTTTGTTATATTAGTCAGCCCCTTTATCAACATCACTCCAAGCACGAAACAGTAACCTTTCAGACATTCCTGAGACCAACAATTTTGATACTTTCCATTGATGTAACACACAATTACAACACAATGTTTAATCTCTATCATCACTACTATTGTAACTTATTGATTAGTTTGTCAAATTTTCTTGGCTTTGTTTGCGGGTGAAAAAGATATAAGGGTACTGTAACTTCTTTTCCTTTTTTGACATGCATGTCAGTAATTTTGTAGTATTATTATTGTTGAATACTTTCGAGTCCGGAGCCTAAAGAGCACTAAAATGCACAAAATAAACTAAAAGGGGTGCTCCATTCCACAATATACCAAAAGGGGTATAACGTGGAGGGGCCAACGTTATACCCCAAATTTTTTTTCCCCTGTCAGACAAAAAAAAAAAAATTAAAAGTATAACGTGGACTGATTCACGTTATACAATGTTTTCATCTTCCCATTTCATTCATTAATACACGACAAAGACGACTCTTCCCATTTCATTCTAATAGTCATATATATATATATATATATATATATATATATATATATATAATTACCCCCCACCCCCCCCCCCCCCCCCCCCTCTCTCCTTCCCTAAAACGTTTTACAAAAATAGTTTGTAAGACGTATTTAAATTATATCCGGTTGTTTTTTTAATAAAAAAATTTCAGTGATTTTTTAATTTTTAACTCAAACATACGCCACAAGTCATATAATAATTAACTCAAACAAATATTTTAACTCATACAATAATTAAATATGTGTTATATATGCGAACATTAAACAAATATTAAAATATAAGCTAAATAAATGTCACACATTAACTGAGTAGTAAATGTTAAATTACATACGTTATTAAACGGCGTAGAAGACATATTATATATTGAAAGATTACATAAGGAAACAACGATCGTACAACTTAGGAAAAAAACATAAGAACCAACAAGCAACAATAACTGCGGTTATTTCAAGGCGGCGTGATTAACGATTCTTGTTACACTGTTTGCTTGCAATTTTTTTGCGCACATGGCTAGGAAGTGTAGTACGTGCAAGCAAACAGGTCATAACAAGAATCCCTGCCCCGACTGAAATCAGTAGTTGTTGTTGCTTGTTGGTTCTTATGTTTTTCCTAAGTTGTACGATCGTTGTTTCCTTATGTAATCTTTCAAGAATATATAATATGTCTTCTGCTATTTAATAACGTATGTAATTTAACATTTACTACTCAGTTAATGTGTGACATTTATTTAACATATATTTTAATATTTTTTTAATGTTCGCATATATAACACATATTTAATTATTGTATGAGTTAAAATATTTGTTTGAGTTAATTATTATATGACTTGTGGCGTATGTTTGAGTTAACAATTAGAAAATCACCAAAAAAAATTTTATTAAAAAAACAACCGGATATAATTTAAATCTAGCCAACGTCTTACAAACTATTTTTTGTAAAACGTTGGGGGGTGGGAGGGGGGTAAAATACACATATATTGTATAACGTGGACTGATCCACGTTATACAATATATATGACTATTAGAATGAAATGGGAAGAGTCATCTTTGTCGTGTATTAATGAATGAAATGGGAAGATGAAAACATTGTATAATGTGGAATGATCCACGTTATACAAGATTATAAATTTTGTATAACGTGGATCAGTCCACGTTATACTTTTAAATTAATTTTTTTTTTTTGTCTGACACGGGAAAAACATTTTGGGGGTATGACGTTGGCCCCTCCACGTTATACCCCTTTTGGTATATTGTGGAATGGAGCACCCCTTTTGGTTTATTTTGTGCATTTTAGTGCCCTTTAGGCTCCGGACTCGAATACTTTCTGTATGGTATAAATGGAAAAACATTCATTACTTGGTATCCCCCTGACTGATAATTTTGATATTCTCCTTGCATATGTTGGTGTCGTTAGTACTTAGTATCGCTAGATTAGTATCATAATTATAAGTATCTGGCTTAGTTTTTTAACTTAGCGAAAATGAATATGATCTTCTTTTATTTTTTTTCCCCATGTATTTGTTTCGGGGAAAGAATGAGAGGTCAAAATTTAGTATTAAATATGTTTAGAAATAAATTTGAGCGATTACTCAAACATAAATTTTAATATAATATTTATCTGATTTGTTACATATGGAATATACACGCATGGCGCGTACGGAGAGACTAGTATTTATAAAAAGAAGGAGACCAAAAGGGAGATTAAAATTTTTAGCATGGGAAGGTTGACACGCTCACAACCTTTTGGGGCGAAGTGGTCGGTTTAAAAGAACTATTTTTCGGTAAAGCATGGATATTCTATCTGAAAAAGTAGCTATGGGAACTCCAGAACCTTTAAATAAAATATTCCATGATCCTACCTGTAATTCCATTTGGCTTTACTTTAATAATACACTGACCCATTAAAATTGTAAAGAAATCAACGCTCCCTTCGTTGAGGGGGCCCCATCTGCTCTTGGGACGGGCGGAGCTAGCGCTTCTGTACAGATTCGGTCAAATTTAGTAATATTGATCTAAATTCTATATTTATTAAAAAATTACTTTATCTGTTGCAAAATGTTTGTATGATTTTGACATGATACAAATTTAAGACAATAGAAAAGGCTTTTGAATTTTGTGATTTTAAATTAAAAATGTGTAGAATGTATCAAAATGTCCTTTAATCTTGTGGTCTTAAACATGTCATATGAAAAGTTGGATTTAAAGAGTTGTCAAAAAAAGACAGATGCATTCTTTTTTAAATTGACTAAAATCAAAGTAAGACAAACACTTTTAACGGAGAGAGTATTAAATATGTAGAAATTGCTAATTTAAAATTTAATAATTTAAAAAATAAAATTCTAAATCCATAAATTTTAAATCACTAAAGGCTCAAACTCTTGGTTGCCTTCTAATTTTAGAAAATGAGAGGTTTTCAAGCCAATTTGGTTATTGAAATAAAGAAGTAGATTTTGGTATCACGTCTAGCCGAATTGAATCGAGCTAAACAATATTAAACCTACTATATTACAGAATCAATAAAGCTAAGCTCAATTGGGTTTTGCTATAGTTTAACCGAGTGTGAGTTGGTTATTTTATTTATTTTGCAAAAGCTAGTTTTCAAGAGTTTTGTTTATAGTTTCTCTACTTTTCCATCAAAGTTTGAGATGTCAACATCAATCATTCTCCACTATTATCATCAATTTAAGTAATTCGACAAAAATACGTTTGTGGGAGGGGAATATTTCTTTGTCATTTCTTGTTGTTCTTGTTTTTTTCTCGTTTTGTAGGTTTCTTTGTGAAATTTGCACCACAAACACTTGATTGGAAAAAACAGAGAGTAATGCAATTGCTAACTTCATCAACCTTCTGTATTTCACAACTTGCATCAGTTTGACTGTGAATTTTATTACAATGAATTCTCGTATTAGCTCAAACAAAATTAAGAAGCTTCCATATTGGGTAATTTCACCTTCTTTTCATCCCCTCGAATTGTAAATTTACCATAGTACTCCCTAATCAACTCCTCTTTCTCGAAAAACTTTATGTTGTGTCTCACACAACATATATTATTTGTGTGAGTTCTTTTTTCTCACAAATTAATGGACCCAAATCTTACACTTTTGGATCCACAATCTCTGAATTCACAAGTTTGTGAGATTAAAAAAATCTTCTACAACTTAGTCTAATACCAGTTGTGATACATAAGATCCAATTTTTCTCCCACCTAACATTCTTCTCTCCCACCTTGTTTCACGTGCACTTCTATTACATTAAAATCTTTTGAGTTTAACTAATATTTTTGTTTGTAGTAATAGCTAATTTATCTTATTTTTAAAAGTACAAATTCTATTTTTTATTATAAAAAATTAACTATAGATATTTTCTGACTGACTGTTAGGTTGTAAATCTTTTTATGGAGTCAGTGTATAAAAAATAAACTTTAAATCTTTTTAGAAAGTGTATTCAAGGGAAAAGCTCAGCTAGATTTGAGACACCCCCATCAGTCCACTACAACCCCACTATCCTCTCTTCTCTTGTGTCCCTATCTCTGTTTTTTGTTTTGAGGTCCTCCAGAATTATTCTCTCCAAATAAAAATCTAAGTCATTGAAGCAAAAATATGCACACACACAAATTCACTTCTTAATGTGCTTTGTATCTGGGTATTTTTCTTATCCATTAAATGGCTGAAAAACAAATATCTCAAGAAAATGATGAAGTTGGCAGTAAGAAGGAATACAATGGAACAATTAGTAGACAAGAAGTTGAAGCTGCCATTGCTAAAGCTGTAGAGCTAAGAGCTATTCATGCATCTTTATTACAGGGCATTAATAATAGCCCTGCTAATCTCATCAAGTGTCCTAATTCTTCTTCTTCCCCTGCTAACCTCTTCTCTGCCCAAGATTATCCTATTTTCACACCAGTAAGTTCTCTTCTTCTTGAGTCTTCTTTACTACTTCTTTTATCTCAATCTACGTGAGACTTTTCTTTTTTAGATATTCAAATTATGTAAATTTTGATCAACATTTTAGAATAGTATATTTTTTCATCACATTAACATAAAAGAATTGTAACTTATAATATTTTTCTTATAGTTTTTTGAATATCTAAATTCTAATTTTACAATATTAAGATCTAATCTAGTTTAACTTCAAATATTAGTTAAATTGAGTTTTCAGAAGTGAAAAGTGCCACGTAAATTGAGGAGGGGGAGTATTGTCATAGATGAATTCGTGACGATTTAAAATTTAATATGTCCTATACTTCTGTGTTAATCACTGAATCCTTTGTATTTTTGTAATTATAGGTTCAGTACTTCAAATTTAAGAAATTTAGTGATTTTTTCACATTATATTTTCACAAAAGGATTTTTTATATAGTCTTAGCTTGGACAATTTTCATCTCTTAAGCTAGTTTTTGGGTTGAGGTAGGTTCTCTGTCTATCTTTCAACATGGTATCAAAGCGAGACTCATCCTAATTTATGGTTTACTATGTTGGACCCCATATTAAATTGGTCACACTCCTTACATCCAGCCCTAGGCGTGAGGGAGTGTGTGAAGAGTCTCACATCGATAACCGGAAGGGAATTTGGACTCTTTACCCGGTCTTGAACAATCTTCGCCTTTGAGTTAGTTTTGGGGTTAAGTTAGCCCCAATATCCACTTGTTTAATATTTGTTGGAACGACACTTTATTCACCTCCGCGTTTCTTGACATGTTAGAAATGCGGCAGTCCCAGAATTTTAAGGTTGTGAGTGCTCCACCTTTTGTTAATGGGATTGGGCTCCTCTCCATTTTCCTTCTCTCCATTTTCCCCAAGTTCTATCTTGGATTAGAGACACATGACATGGATTATAATTAATGACTAAGATTTAATTAACTAAAGCAAGGATCTCTAACCATGATTTACATAATTAATAACTTATCCATAAATATATTAAAAATATTTTCTCTCTCTTCCTATTTTACTTTTCCTACGAATATCTTTTCTCCTTTACCCGATTTTTTTCCCACTTAATTTTTTTCCCTACGCAGAAATAGACCCCATTATTCAATTGGTGATATTTTCCATTTTTTTCAATTATGATGCTTACTAATTCACATAATATAAACCCCATTATTCAATTGGTAATTGTATATTTCTGAAAGAGTTGTTTATATTTAAAATATCACCATTAAAGAGTTGTCATAATTGAAAAAAATGAAATATTAAAATAGGAAGAGAGAGAAAATATTTTAATATATTTATGGATAAGTTGTTAATTATATAAACCATGGTTAGAGAGCCTTGCTTTAGCCAATTAAATCTTAGCCATTAATTCTAATCTATGCCATGTATCTCTAATCTAATGTAGAACTTGGAGAAAATGGAGAGATGAGAAATGGAGAGGAGCTCAATCCTTGTTAATGTATGGTTGCTACAAAACACATGAGCAGAAGTGCACAAAAATTTGACAGTGAAAAGAAATAATGAGCAAATTATAACTAATACTATTATTTGAGTCCAACCATTTCTCATTGATTCATTTCTTTGGTCCAAATGTGTTATTGCCTGATATTTTGTGATACTCATTCCTATTGCATCTGTTTATATTTATGAAAGTATCTTTTTGTCCAACTTACAATGGGAGCCATCCAAAAAAAATTCTTTAGGCCATCGTTCTTGAATTTGTTGATGCTTTTTCCTGCCCTTGTCATTATGTTTTATCGAGTTTCTCTAGCATTTAGTTGAATTTCGGTTTGATTTTAATAAGTTTAGCCTATTGTACAAGTCTGCTTGATAAAATCTACTCCCCTAAAATCTAAGCTTGTGAATGTATGCAGAGTTATGAAGCAGCTCCATTACCTGGATCCAAACAACTACTCCAGGACACTCGAGACTACGCTGACCTTTGGGATGATTATGGCCTTGGAGGAGTAGGAAATTGTGATGAATCCAGTTTCTCGAATTACACAAAGGCGAATTCCTCCTTAAGGAAAGGAGGAATTTCACCCCATATCTGTCCAGCTGATGATCAGAGATCGGTCACCGACTCTTGTGCTGGTCAAACTCAAATCACTCTGCTCAGAACAACCTCTCCTGGTGGTGATTACTCTATCTCTAGAAGAAACTCTATGGGAGACTTGAGATCATTTTCATCTTGCAATAGGTGTAAACCTGCTATAGTAAGTACTCAGAGCTCTAATGTAATCGTGCCATTGACAGATTCACACTCTTTAAATCAATTGCACCCAAAGAGTAAAGGGATGAACTTGTCATGGTTGTTCCCTAAGCTAAAGAAGAAAAACAAGAATGAAAATTCATGGAGAGAATTCGAGGATATTTCTTCTGTCGAAACATTGAAGAAAGAGCTTGTGGAAGCGAAGGAGAGAAGAGAGTCAGCCCTGATGGAAGCCTCAGAAATGAAGTCTTCTTTAGGAGAGTTAAAGGAAAAATTGGAGTACTTAGAAACTTACTGTGAGGAGCTCAAGAAAGCCTTGAAACAAGCAAATGTTCAAGCAAAAGATAATTCACAAGTATCCAACAAGCTTATAGACCTTCCAAGAGGAGAAAACACGATTCCTGTTAGTGAAGAGGTAATGGTTGAAGGGTTTTTGCAGATAGTATCGGAATCAAGACTATCAGTGAAGCAATTTTGTAAGACTCTTATTGCACAGGTTGAAGAGACGGATAACTCTTTAACCGATAACTTAAACCTTCTACTTCAACCTTACAAGCTTTCTCTTAATTCGAAGCTCTCAAAGGCGGTGTTATGCCATGTGGAAGCCATCATAAACCAGTCACTCTTCCAAGATTTCGAGAACGTTGTGTTCCAAAAGAACGGCGCTCCAAAGCGCTTGGACCCTCAACAAGATTGCAACGATCAGTTCTCGTCCTTTGTCTCGTTGAGGAACCTAAGCTGGAATGAAGTGCTAAGAAAGGGGACAAAGTATTATAGTGAAGATTTCAGCAAATTTTGTGATCAGAAGATGTGTTGCATCATCACAACACTTAACTGGAGAAGGCCATGGCCAGAGCAACTCCTGCAGGTAGGGGTGTCAAATTACCTGCCCAAAAGTTACTTGTACTGAAATGGGCTAAAAAACGGATCATAACCCAACCCGCCTAATTCTTACAAAGTTTTAACTTTTTTCTGTTCTTTTATAATTATTTAAGTACCTAATAAAACTATGTTGTTCTTTATTATGACTATATATAACATATCAAACAATAAAAATATCTTTTTGAAAAATATTTTAACAAGGTTTCTTATGGATTGGGCTACCTATCAGCCTAATTTTTAGATGGATTGGGCAATGATTGAACTAATTAATGGGTGGATCAAACTTAGACGGGTTGGACAAATAATGTTTTAATGAGCTAATTTTGCTACTCCTACGTGCAGGCATTCTTTGTTGCTGCTAAGTGCATTTGGTTGCTGCATTTGCTCGCCTTTTCGTTCAACCCTCCCCTTGGGATTCTCAGGGTTGAAGAGAATACAACTTTTGATAATAATTACATGGAGGATGTATTTGCAGATAAGCAAAAAACACAAGGTCCAAGCAAGGTTAAGATCATGGTAATGCCTGGTTTCTATGTGCGTGATAAAGTACATAGGTGTAAGGTAATTTGTAGGCATAAATCTGCAACCTAAATTACTAATTAGGATCTCTTTCTTAATTCTGTTTTATCTAACTTGCAATGTTGATCTCATGCTAATCATTTGCTTGAACAGATTATCTAATATCTATTAATTAAACTGTGATATAATACTTCTATGAAACAATTACTTATTATCCAATTCTCTCTGGATTTTCTTATTTCATTTTCCTTAGTTTTCTAATGAATGAAATGGACCACAAAGGTGTAAATTTTTCCCCATCAACAGATGAGTTTAAGCAAACAACAATATAGTCACGCCTCAATCTCAAGCTAGTTGATGTCGCCTAATAAATTGACTAATGTTATGTTGACCATCAACCTACCATAATTTTTTTTTTTTATCCGAGCTTAGAACCAATAATGTGAACAAACTCAAACAAATTAACAATTTTTTAGCAAACAAATTAGGAAAATTGTGGTAACTGGTAAATAGGTCATAAAAGAGGTTTGATGATTGGGGAGTTAACTAGTTTAGTAATAACCCGGAAATCAGGGGTTGAATAAGCCACAATGGAATTGAATCTTATTCACAAAAGAAATTTTTACTATCTGCCTCATGCAACTGACACTCAAAATTGTGTGAGGCACAAAAATTAAAAAATTCATCGTGAAGTAGCTCAGCTGATAAATCCGAGTTTCGGATCTTTCGTGAAACCAAAACAATTTTACTTCAACATATCTTTTGTAATTTCCTCTTTAAATACTTTTTAAATTTAGTATGGGGAAGCGAGTTGCAGACCACAAAGATAATGAAATAGCATAAATAAATACTGCTAATTAATAAGGCATAATGAAAATGATCATCATCTAAAAATACTCAATCATGCTAAAATAAATACGGCTAATAAGTATTAATTACATAATAAAGAAAAAAATAAAATTAAGTTATGTACTTTCATTGTTAAAATTAACAATGCAAAACTAAATACTAGATATCCAACATTATTATCATTCCTATTGTTAGGCTTGAGTTACTTTTGTTAGCATTAATATTGATTTGGTTTTGACTTTATTTGAGTTTCTTACATCTATTAGTTATAAATTTTATTGGAGCCATTCAAAATTCTAAGTCCAAACTTGAAATAATATATTAAAAGATAAAAGCTACGAAAAAAGAAATATTAATAAATTACAATATAAGTAAATCTTTTATGTATAAAGTATTTTAAAAATTTATATACATGTAATGTCGGGTTGGTGTAATTCGGTTTGACCTTTTTTTGGTTAAAATAAAACCCAACCAATTATGATTGGATTTTTTTTTTCCAACACCAAATCAGTAGTCCGATTTTTTTCTCAAATTGATTCGAATTTTGCGGTTTTTTTTTTTTTTTTTTGGTACACTCTTAATATGACAGTCAAGTGACGAGAGAATTTAAGGATTACATATAGATTGGAAATTTCCACAGAAATAGGGAATTTATTTAAAAAAAATAAAAAGAAGTCAAGAATTAAGCAGGATCTGTTATCTTTGTGATTAACATTATTTCAATTAAACGTAACAAAAAGGTGGAAAATATTAGATTTTATTTATAAAAAAATACAAGTATTTTGATCTACCTCGACCATCACTCCAACCCGTTATTGGAAATCACCACCGCTATTCACCCTAAAATCATGAAAGCCACCAATTTTTGAAACAAAAAAGCAATTGAAATCTCATCGGCAAAAGAGCTCACCGGAATCCCATCGTTTGGTTAACATAAAAAATATAAAAGAAAACAAGATAAAGCTGATTATAAGAGCATGATAGAGGAGGAACCTACACTTTGAAAGATATTCCATGAAAAGTGTATTGAGAAAGGATAAGGAGAAAGCTTGATATCTAATGAAACGGGAAAAAATGGCTCTTGGTTTTAGTTTGACAGTCGACAGTAACGAGGATGGGAGGAAAGGGATGAAAACTAAAAGGACAAATGGAATAGAAAGGAAAATAACAAAAGGAAAAGACTAACGAGAAATTAATTTAATAATATAAAATTTATATGTATCAGCCACGTGCACATCACACACTCAAAATTTGGTTATTGTTGCAAATTGAAAGCAAATAAGACAATATAAAACAAGATATATAGATAAGAGATATGAGAGAGAACACCTCTATTATTTATTTCTTCTGTGTTCATAAAAGGATGAGGATGTTCCTCATCCTTTTATAGGATATGAAACCACCGAATGTTACATCTCTTTATGAGAGTATTAATAAGATATGGTAGATAAGTATTAATTACATACATGTATATCTAAATGACATCCACTTCAATTAATGAATACAATTAATTCATAACACTCCCCCTTGAATGTCCATTTGAGAGATATTGTGTCTCGATAAAACCTTACTAAGAAAAATTCAGTGGAAAAAATCCTTAATGAAGGAAAAAGAGTATACACATCTTGTAATACGCATTGAGTGCTGCCTCATTAAAAATCTTACCATGAAAACCCAATTGGGACAAAACCTTTGTTAAAGGAAAAAGAGTACAGTGCATATTTGCTCCCCCTGATAGAAACTTCACTTGATATCTCGGAGACGATGCATTCTAATCTTGTATCTTAGCTTCTCAAAGGTTGATGTTGGTAATGATTTGAACATATCTGCAAGATTATCACTCGGTTGGTTCTATTGAACATCTATCTCACCATTCTGTTGACGATCATGTGTGAAAAAGAATTTTGGTGAAATGTGCTTTGTTTTGTCTCCTTTGATGTAACCTCCCTTCAATTGAGCTATGGAAGCAACATTATCTTCATACAATATTGTTGGAATCTTCGGTTGCAATGAAAGACCACATAACTGTAAAATATGTTGACTCATTGATCTCAACCATACACACTCTCAGCTTCCTTTATGAATGGCTGCTATCTCAACATGATTTGAAGATGTAGCTGATAGAGTTTGTTTCGTTGAATGCCATGATATAGATGTATCTCCATAAGTAAATAGATAGCCTATTTGAGATCGGGCTTTATGTAGATAAGACAACTAACCTGCATCTGCATAACCAATCACCTTTGATTTGGATTCTTTAGAATAAACTAATCCCATATCAATGGTTCCTCTGAGGTATCTGAAAATATGCTTAACACCATTCCAGTGACTTTTTGTTAGTGAGGAACTAAACCTTGCTAATAAGCTTACTGCAAAAGCTATATCAGGTTGAGTTTTATTAGAAAGATACATTAGTGTCCCAATCGCACTAAGATACGAAGTTTCATCTCCAAGGAGCTTTTTGTCATCTTTTTGAGGCCGGAATGGATCTTTATTTATATCAAGTGATCTTACAACCATCGAGGTGCTTAATGGATGTGCTATATCTATGTGAAATCATTTTAGTATCTTTTCAGTTTATTTAGACTGATGGGGACAAATATTCCATTCTTTAAATGCTCAATCTGCAGGCTAAGACAAAATTTTGTCTTCTCAAGATCTTTCATTTCAAACTCTTTCTTCAAGTATTCTACTGCCTTTCAAAGTTCTCCAGGAGTTCCAATGATATTCAAATCATCAACATAGACGGCTATTATAACAAATTCAGTTTCTGACGTTCTTACAAACACACAAGGGCAAATACGATCCCATACCCTTCATTTTGCAAATACTTGCTAAGATGATTGTAACACATTCGCCCTGATTGTTTCAATCTTTATAAGGGCTTCTGAAGCTTTATTGAACAAGCTTCTCGAGAGCCTTTGTTTGCTTTAGGCAATTTGAATCCTTCAGGAATCTTCATAAAAATTTCATTGTCTAGTGAGCCATATAAATAGGTTGTGACAACATGCATTAGGCACATATCAAGTTTTTGATGCACTACCAGACTTATCAGATATCTGAGAGTGATTGCATCTACCACAGGAGAATATGTCTCCACATAATCAATGCCAGGCCTTTGCGAAAACCTTTGTGCCACAAGTCGTGCTTTATATTTGACGACTTCACCCTTTTCATTTCGTTTTCATACAAACACCCATTTGTACCCCACTAGTTTGACATCTTAACGTGTTTGGACTATTGGTCTGAAAACTTCACGTTTTTCAAGTGAAGTCAATTCTGCTTGAATTGCGTCCTTCCATTTTGGCCAATCACTTCTCTGTCTACATTCCTCAACAAATTTTGGCTCAAGGTTCTCATCTTGTTGCATTATTTTAACAACAACTTATGAGCAAAAATATTATTGATAGTATCATTTCGGTTCCACCTTTTTCTTGTTGAGACATAACTTATAAAAATCTCATTATTTTGAGGTACCTAGACCACTTTTTTGGTTTTATCATTTGTTATGTCTTGGGGCTCTTCTTGAGCAATTGCCTTCATATTATGATCATTTACTCCTTTTCTTTTTCGAGAATTTTTATACTTGGAACCAATTAGTCTACCACGTTTCAGACGTGGCCTATACTTATTTGCATTAACCCTTTGTCCTACCAGGACATCAACTCGAACTGGAGCATTTGCAGTTGTAATATGAGATTTAGTAACCCTTGGAAGGTTAGTTAATGCATCTGGTAGTTGATTTGTAACATTTTGCAAATAAATTATCTTTTGAACCACTTGCTCACATTGATTCATTCGAGGATCTAAATGAGATAGCGATAATGCATTCCAATCTATCTCTTTTTCCAAGTTCTTATTTTGTCCCCCTAATGTTAGGTATACCGATTCATCAAAAATGACAATCAACAAATCTAGCCGTAAATAAATTTCCAGTCATAGGTTTCAAATATTTAATAATGGAAGGAGATTCATACCCAACATATACCCCACCCTTATTTGAGGACCCATTTTTTTGCGTTGTGGTGGAGCAATTGGAACATATATCGCACATCCAAAAATTCTAAGATGGGAAATATTTGGTTCCTGTCCAAAAGCCAATTGTAATGGGGAGAATTCATGATAACTTGTTGGCCTTATGCGCACAAGTGCTGCTGCATGCAAAATAGCAGGCCCCTATACCGAAACAGAAAGTTTCGTCCTCATGAACAATGGTCTAGCAATCAATTGGGCGCGTTTGATCAATGATTCTTCTAGACCATTTTGAGTATGAACATGAGCAACCAGACGTCGAACTATATTTTAGTGGACATACAATAATCATTAAAGTCCTGAGATGTAAACTCACCAGTATTATCAAGACGAATTCTCTTTATTGTATAATGTGGAAATTGTGCTCTTAACCTTATTATTTGAGCCAACAATCTCGCAAAAGCCATATTGCAAGCTGATAATAAGCACACATGTAACCATCTTGTAGATGCATCTATCAAGACCATAAAATATTTGAATAGTTCACATGGAGGGTGTATTGGCCCACATATATCACCCTGTATACGTTCCAGAAATGCAGGGGATTCAATCCCGTCATTAGCTGCTGATGGTTTAATGACCAACTTTCCTTGAGAACAAGCAGCACAAGAGAATTACTTTGATTAAAGAATCTTTTGGTTCTTCAAAGTATACCCATGTGAATTCTCAATTATTTTGCGCATCATATTAGAACCGGGATGGCCCAACCGGTCATGCCACATGATAAAATTATTGGAACCATTAAACCTTTTGTTTACCATAGCATGTGTTTCAACGACACCAATGCTTGTATGGTACAACCCAGAAGAAAGTGCGGGTAATTTTTCATGCACAAACTTTCCGCTAGCTTTTATTGTAGTAATATAAAGGTATTCAACCTTTCCTTCACTCGCAGTATCAACATGATAGCCATTTTGGTGAATAACCTTGAAACTTAAAGGCCAATATGGTTCCTCCAGGTAGTAATAAGGCCGCTCTTCTAGAGCCCTCAATTAATTTTGTTGTTACATCCCGAAAAATTTCGCATTACCAAGACTGTAGGCGGCTTGGTATGAGCTCAAGGGAGAGTAAAGTTATACAAGGATTAGGGATGAAGATTATATTATCTGAGTATAAGAATATATATATATATATATATATATATATATATATATATATATATATATATATATATATATATATATATATATATATGGCATTGGAGACCGTATGGAGTAAATCGAGTTAATACGTTACTTGATGAATAGCCTTCATAACCGTAAGTTAAGGCGGGGCTCACATGTCGGGGTTTTATAAAGGACATATGAAAAGTGATATGAGTAGTACATGAGAAGTTGAGCAAGGAAGGACCCTTAAGCCAAATATGTGCATAAGCCCTCCAAAAGGATGATTTAAGGATACGTTTTTGGATGATTTGACTTGGAGGGGCCAAAACGCTATTATAAGTTTTGAATTTGGAAACACACCAAAATTTAAGGTTGTAGATAATTGAAAGATCTTTCCAACCATAGGTCATGGGCCCTCATACGATAGCGGGATCAAGATTTATAGTCATTTTAAGATAAAGACCCCAAGCTGTCAAATGGCTTTCGCGGGTCCCACTTGGGAAGGTCGGTGGAACCGACTTATGAGGGGTATAAATACCCCCATTAACTCCATTTTTTTTAGCATTCTTACATTCTCAATAGTCCTAAAAACTTTTCAACACAACCCCCAAACATTATAGCCCATTAAATCAAGAGTTTAACAAGATTACACCAAACTAGTCCGTGAAAGGTGATTATTCTAGTTTCTACTTGATATTGTGGTAAGTTTGGTGTTGAAGAAAGTTGGTGTGGCTGAATGTTACACCTCAAAAATATCTTGTTAACGTACAGTAAATCGACTAACGAAGGGCATGACGTATACGATGTTGTGATAAGTAAGAAATAGCATTTGATGACCCTAATCGAGATTTCAAAGACATTTAAGGTAAGGGAAGAAAGTTGTTAAGAAAAGCAAGCTATATGTTGTGTGTCGGGCAAGATTTATGAGTATCGAACTAATGAGAGTTTAACGACATTTTGGAGAAGAGTAATAACGACCTTTAGATTGTTAACGAAGTGCTAAACAAGTGTTAAGAAGGTTCCATAAGGATCGGAGATCAAACGAAGTGACGAGAATAAGATCAGTGAACTAATGGGTTATACGGTCGATTATACGGTCCGTATAATAGACCGCAGAACCATCATAGTGAAGGTCTCTCACTGATGGGATTATACGATCACTTATACAGACCGTATAAATTTATACGGACCGTATAATGTGCCGTATAGTGGTCACGGAGACGAGAGGCTGAAGGGTCCATTTCACGGTCACTTATACGGACCGTATAAGTTTATAAGTATCCGTATAATTGTCCGACGGATCAGATTTTAAGTCATTAAAAGGAGACCCAAGTTCATTAATTCATTTTATTTTCACTCCACTTCTCTCTAGAACCCTCTAGAACTCTCTCTACTCTTCATCCATAAGAACACAAAGGAAATTGATGATCAACTTCATCAAACCAACAAAAATCAAGAGTGTGAAACACATTAAAGTCATCTAAGCCAAGAAATTTCAAGAGAAGTGAATTAGGGTTTTGGTGCTAGAAGAGTATTGCCACTCAAGGCTTGTTCCTACAATATCTAAGGTAAGATTTATGATCTTTTCATGTTGTTTAAGGTCTTGAGAAGTTGAAACACTTGGATTATAGAAGAATATAGAAAGTGGGTTATAAATGCAAGAATAGCGCCATTGTTGAGCCATAGTTTGGAATGAATCATGAATATGGATATGTTGTGATTGTAAGTAGGTTATGAATGACATCTAGAACATGGAATAAGCATTGTATGTGAAAGAACGTAATAGTGAACTATGACCATGATTATGGAGGATTGAAATGAAATTGTGAAATGTGGACAATGTAAATAAATGATGATTGTTGCTTATGATATTATGAATGTTGTTATGGATATTTGGGAGTTGATATGGAATATGAGGAAAGTCGTATAAACAAAGGAAATGCTGCCCAATTTTCTGTAGCTCTAGTAAGCACGTCTTTGTAATTGCTTAGCTAATGTCGATGCGAATTCTCTTGAAGGTAAAGACGTGAGCATTAAAGGAGAACGAGCAAGAAATAGAATAGTTAAACGACAAAGGTATATGAGGCTAGTCCTTTATTTCTAAGGCATGAATCTTATGGCATAAATTTCCTCCTTCTTCATGAATTCCCTATCTTCAAGAAAACTAAGAATCCTTGCTCATGAATAGCCATATGAGATAAGAGATACGCTATGAATACGACAATGATGATGATAAGCTTAAGTCTAAAGATTATAGAGTCCATGATACGATGTTCCTATAAAGCTAATGATGCTATCTATAATCTATTGACGTTGATCATTATATACACTCACCTTATGCTAATTCCTTCAAGGTGAGGCAGAATGCTTATGAATGCTCCATAATAGAATCGAGGGTTCACGACCTTATGTCACCCCGATAAAGTATAGTTGTCTTTGAGTTTCCATGCATGTATTATGATGAGCATATTATGATGAGTATATGATGATGATGTTACACCGCACCTATATGGTAGGCGAGTCACCGCTAAGGCGGGCGGCGTATACACCATGGCCGGATGGCATGGCGGACACCACTAGTGGGCGGCGTGAGATGGTACCCGACGTGGGAGGCACGGACACGAGCTAATGCTAATGATTATCACACCGTACCTATAGGTCGGACACTTATACTTATATGCATACATGATATGATGGTGATTATGAAAGTAAGCCGGCGTGCGTTATTTCTTTTTATGATTCACGGTTAGTTACTAATTGCTCCTCATTTGATGCCTCCTCATTTCATTGATGTATTATTATTGTTTATGCCTTACATACTCAGTACAATGTTCGTACTGACGTCCGTTTTCTTTGGACGCTGTGTTCATGCCTACAGGTAGATAGGGAGGTGATCCAGACTCATAGGAGCTATTAGCTGATTGAGAGCACTCCTTTATTTCGGAGGTGCCATTGACTTATTCTTTTGATGTATATATTCATGTTTTGGGCATGACGGGGTCCTGTCCCGTCCCTATGTCTAGCACTCTAGTAGAGGCTCGTAGATGCGCAGTTGTGGGTAGTATGGTCTCACAGTTCTTCATCATATGTCTATATATATATATATATATATATATATATTATTTTGATAGCCGAAAGGGCTCATGTATATAAAGTGAATATGTTTTAAACGATAATAGTTTTCCATGATTATGTGCATAAGAAGTAAGAATGAAAGCAGATGAGTAATAGAATGAGTGGTGCTCGGTGGTTAGCCCCGGGTGCCCGTCATGGCCCTAGTCGGGTCTTGACAAAAGTGGTATCGAAGCGATTCGGTCTTAGGAAGTGTCTACGAGCCGTGTCTAGTAGAGTCTTGTTTATGGTGTGTTGCGCGCCACGCTAATAAACAGGAGGCTACAGGGCATTTAGGAAAAATGACCATTTTTCATCTTAAGTGATCGTGCGATAGAGTTGTGTTATAAGATTTTCTCCTCCCTAATAGTGTGCTATGATTTCACAAATGCCGCCAAAGGGAAAGGCTAAAGCCGCCCAGAAGGGCAAGACTACGATGAAAAGGCGGGCAGAAAGAGAGCCACCAATGAATGTAGATGAGGGTAAATCACCATGAGGCTCCGTCTAATGCCTCCTACTCCACTTTATTACGAGAAGATCAGAAGGGGCTTCGGCTCCGGCTCCTATGCCTCTGGTTCCCCCGCGGCTACTTCGGGTCAACAAGTGACCGAAGCTATTCATCTACTGACGCAGTTAGTCGCCGCCCAAGCACAGCGGTAGAATACGGGTCCAAGTGATCGGTCAGCTAGTACCAGAGCCCGCGATTTTATGAGTTTAAATCCTCCGGAGTTCTTTGGGTCAAAGCCGAATGAAGATTCGCAAGGCTTTATTGATGAAATGTTAAGGACATTAAAGATTATTCATGCCTACGAGCTGAATACGTAGAGTTGGCATCTTATGACTCGGGATGTGGCGGTCTTATGGTATAATAATTGGATTGCATCGAGAAAAGAGAATGCGCCTCCTCCGGTTTGACAAGAATTTGTAGATGCTTTCATTCGCCATTATTTGCCACCTGAGGTCCGCCGAGCTAGAGCGGATAGATTTCTAAATTTGAAACAAGGGAATATGTGTGCCCGGGAGTATAGCCTTCAATTTAATTCATTGGCTAGGTATGCCCTGACTATGGTGGCCGATATGGGAGATCGGGTGCATAAATTTGTGAGTGGCTTAGGGCCACATTTGTTTAAGGATTGTTTGACAGCTTCGTTGCAAGATGGGATGGACATTTCCCGTATTCAAGCTCGTATCCCGGAATCTAGAAGGACGGCCCGACATCCGCAAAGGGGTGATCGTGACATTGATAGGGGCAAAACAAGAGGGCCAGATCTATGGACGCAGGCAATGATTATGGAGGGGGATCAAAGAAGACACATTCTAGATACTCTGGCCAGTCGGTGACTAGTGCACCTCCCTGATTTGCAGGTAGGAGATTTGATCGCTCCTTCCATTCAGGACAGGGTCAGAGTCCGAGGGCCTCAGGTTCATAGTTTGGGGGAGACTATAGCCAGAGGAGACCTTCAGTACCGCGATGCAGTCAGTGCGATAGATTACACTCCGGACAGTGTCGCCAGTGTTCAGATACTTGCTATACCTGTGGCCAGGTAGGGCACATGATGAGAGATTGCCCGTCGATGAGCGGTAGAGTTGGGGTCCAGCCCACAGGATCAGTGGCTGGTTCTACTTCAGTGCGTCCGGTAGGGCAGGTTCCCCAGATTCCAGCAGGCCGAGGTAGAGGCCGAAGGGGAGTATCTACTTCAAGTGCCACTCAGCCCCGCATGTATGCTTTAGCCGGACGACAGGATCTTGAGTCCTCCCCGGATGTGGTTACAGGTACACTATCTGTATTTTCTCATGATGTATATGCATTGATAGATCCGGGCTCCACCCTATCTTATATTACTCCATATGTTGCTAGTTGTATTGGGGTGAAACCCGAGCCAATCAAACCTTTTGAGGTATCTACTCCGGTTGGTGATCCCGTAATAGCTAGACAAGTATACAAAGATTGTATAATTGTGATATGTGACCGTGAAACTAAAGTCGATTTAGTTGAATTTGGAAATGTTAGATTTCGATGTGATTATGGGTATGGATTGGTTGGCCTCATGCTATGCTAATGTTGATTGCGAATGAAATTGGTTCGATTTCAATTTTTGGAAGCCCGTACTTGAATGGAAGGGTAATACGGCATCTCCAAGAAGGTAGGTTTATTTCTACGTTAAGGCAAGAAAGATGATAGCTAAGGGATATATTTATCACTTAGTACGAGCTCGTGATTTTTGAAGCAAAGTCGCTAACTTTTCAATCCGTTAGGTAGTGAATGAATTTTCGGATGTATTCCCCGGATAACTACCGGAGGCCTTCCTCGGAAAGAGAAATTGATTTTGCTATTGATATGTTGCGGGATACCAAGCCTATTTCTATTCTTCCTTACGCGTGGCTCGCGAGAATTGAAAGAGCTAACGGCACGGTTGAAAGATTTGCTTGAGAAGGGGTTTATTAGACCCAGTTCATCACCGTGGGGAGCACCTGTTCTATTCGTAAGAAAGAAAGGTGGCTCCTTACGAATGTGCGTCGATTATAGACAGTTAAATAAGGTGACGATTAAGAACAAGTATCTTCTTCTAAGGATTGATGATTTATTTGAACAATTACAAGGTGCCAAGTGGTTTTCCAAAATAGACTTGAGGTCAGGTTATCATCAAGTGAGAGTTAGAGAAGAAGATATCCCTAAGACAGCTTTCAGAACGAGATATGACCATTATGAATTTCGGGTTATGTCATTTGGGTTAACCAATGCCCCAGCAGTGTTCATGAATCTGATGAATAATGTATCTATTCGTAATAGTATTCATTGATGATATTCTGGTGTGCCTACCACGAGAATCGAACATACGGACCATTTACGTATTGTTCTTGGAATTCTTCGGACTCGAGAATTGTATGCGAAATTTTCAAAGTGCGAGTTTTGGTAGCAGATTAACGTGACATTTTTGGGTCATGTTATTTGGATGATGGCATTAGAGTCGACACTCG
Source organism: Lycium ferocissimum (assembly GCF_029784015.1). Taxonomy (NCBI): domain Eukaryota; kingdom Viridiplantae; phylum Streptophyta; class Magnoliopsida; order Solanales; family Solanaceae; genus Lycium; species Lycium ferocissimum. The sequence goes on from NC_081351.1 coordinate 7,418,693, forward strand.
GAAAATTGTTTGTGTAAGACTTGGCCAAGGCCTACGACGCCTACGAAGTTCGTAGCTTTCTAGGATTGGCAGGTTATTATAAAAGATTCGTAGAGGGCTTTTCATCCATTTCAGCCCCACTGACGAAGTTAATCCAGAAGTCGGCTAAGTTTCAGTGGAATGATACTTACGAGCGTAGTTTCCAAGAATTGAAGGACAGATTAACTTCAGCTCCAGTTTTAACATTTCCAGAAGGGCCAGATGGTTATGTTGTGTATTGTGATGCTTCTGGCGTTGTGTTAGGGTGTGCATTGATGCAGCATGGTAAAGTCATCGCTTATGCTTCTAGACAGCTGCGGAAACATGAAAAGAACTACCTAACTCATGATCTCGAATTGGCTACAATTATTCATGCATTAAAGATGTGGAGACATTACTTGTATGGTGTGCATGTTGATATCTATACAGATCACAAGAGTCTCCAATACATCTTCAAACAAAAGGAGTTGAATCTGCGGCAGAGGCGGTGGTTAGAATTATTGAAAGATTATAATGTGAGTATTTTATACCACCCCGAAAAAGAAAATGTAGTAGCTGATGCGCTTAGCAGCCGATCAATGGGCAGCCTATGCGAAGTTCCTTTGGAGAAGAAAGAATTGATTCAGGAGCTCCACCAACTAGCTAATCTTGGAGTACGTCTAATTGATTTAGGTAGTGCAGGAGTTAGTGTTAATGATCCCACAGTTTCGTCCTTGGATATGGAAGTGAAAGAGCGGCAGTATGAAGATCCTCAATTGAACCATTATAGAGATACATTTCATGAAAAATAAAAGTCTCCATTTGAAGTTTCAATGGATGGAATTCTTAGATACCGAGGCAGGCTATGTGTTCAAAATGTTGCAGAATTGCGTCGTCGAATTCTAGAAGAAGCTCATTATTCTCGGTATTCTATTCATCCAGGAATGACAAAGATGTATCATGATCTCAAGATGATATATTGGTGGGATGGCATGAAAAGAGACATAGCGAAATTTGTAGCCCAATGTCAGTGCCGGCGGTGAAAATCGAACATCAAAAGCCAGGAGGATTATTGCAAGCAATGAAAATTCCTACTTGAAAATAGGAAGTGATCAATATGGATTTTATTGTGGGATTGCCTCGTTCTCGAGGCAAGTATGATTCCATATGGGTGATCGTGGACAGATTCACAAAAGCAGCTCATTTTCTTCCTGTCAGAACCACTTACTTAGCAGAAGATTATGTAAGGTTGTATCTCAAGGAGATTGTGAGGCTTCATGGCATTCCGATATCCATTATCACGGATAGAGGGGCACAATTTATGGCTAAGTTCTGAAAATCCTTCCAAGAAGGTTTGGGTACTCGAGTAAAGCTTAGCACGACATTTCATCCATGGCGATGGGCGAGCGAACGTACCATTCAAACCTTGGAGGATATGCTAAGGGCATGTGTTTTAGATTTGGGTGGTAGTTGGGATGACCATTTACCCCTTATCGAGTTTGCGTATAACAATAGTTACCATTCCAGTATTCAAATTGTTATATCCCGTATTTTGTACGTTGGGATAATCCGAGCTAACCATGATAAGTTAAGGACAAGACTAGTTCGGGATACGAGGTTGAGACTTTTGACCTCCGATTTTATTTTAATGCACAAGTTGCTTATGAATTTTATTGGTATGGAATATTAAGGAAAATTAAGGGCTAGAAGTTGAAATAAAAATTTCATAAAAAGGCCAAAGTGGCCGTGTGTTAAGGTGGGACCCACATGTCGAGATTTTATAAAGGACATATGAAGAGATATATGGGTGGTATATGTGAAGTTGAGCAAGTCCTAAGAAGGACCCATAAGCTAAAAATGAGTGTAAGCCCTCCAAAAGGGCGATTTAAGAAAACGTCTTCGGGTGATCTGACTTCGAGGGGCCAAAACGGTATTATGAGTTTATAATTTGGGAAAACTCCCAAAATGAAAGTTGTAGATAATTGAAATAGATTTCCAACCATAGGTCGTGGGTTCACAGAAGACATCGGGTTAAGGAGATATGGACGTTTTAAGACAGAAAGGTCAGTGGGCCAGGCCCAACCCGAGCCCAACCGGGTCAGGCCCATTGCCCACACCTTTTAAAATGAAATATCAGCCTTTTCTCCTCATTTTTCATACCAAAACACCCAGAAAATTCTGGAGAAAAAGAGAGAGAGTGCCTAGAGAGAAAAACTAATTTTGACCAAAATCCGGACGAATTAGAAGCCCATGAAGAGAAAAGTGTCGTACGTCACGCTGCCTTCAATTTGAGCTAAAAATCAACCAAGAAGAAGAGGGTGGACGTGGTGGCTGCACACTTAAGGTAAGATTAAGGTTCCTTTTCATTGTTAACAAGTTTATTCGAGTTTTAACGGATTAGAACGGAGAGAGAATAGTGTGTAGAAATGGATGAAATTCATGAAACTTTGTATGTTGATGTTGAGCCGTGAGTATGGGATGTTTTGTGACAAGGAATGAACTAAATTTTATTTAGTATTTTTTGGTTGTTGTGTTGTGGATTCTATGATGTAAATAAAGGTTTAATGAATTAAGTTGAAGATAAAATCGTGTGTAGTACATTTTGTTTTGGAAGCTAATGTGAATTAAATATAGTTTCTCGTATTTATGAAGATAATGTTGCTAAAGTGTGGATTGTTGGTGTAGTTGATGAATTTGAAAGAAAGAAATGCGTTGTTGTTGTTCCTATTGGAATTGGAAAGTTTCGGGTGAGGTAGTATAATGGTTGGGTTGTTGGAATATTGTGTGGATTGTTTGAAATGTTCTTGAATCTTGTTTGAATGATCTCGGATTAGTACTTGAACTTGTGAGCGTTGATGTTAGCTTGAAAGTATGTAGTTGAATTGAATGTAATGGAATGTCGTCGAATCATATGGAAAAGATTTACTAATGTTAGAATGCGTTTGAATTACTCGTTGATGTTGTTAGTATGGTTGTTGGTATTGTTGTTGATGATTTGGCCGAGTTGAATTCTCGGGATTGTTGAATTTATAGGGAAATCTTGTCCAAATTTACGTAGATAAAGTGCTAACTTGGAATCGAGATTCCTAAGTGCTTATGACTAATGTTTGGTGTCTAACGACGTTATTGTAGATCTTGAGAAGCAGGACTTGAGTTTGGATTAGCTTAGGAAGCGGACGAGGTATGTAAAGCCTAACCTTTCCTTCTTTTGGCATGTCTTAGTTGTAAGTAGGCTATGATACGAGCCTCAAGGTAACTCCATTCTTAAGGTCCGAGCATGTATATGATTCTTATTTACTTCTTAATATTTGTGATCTTAATGTAGTCGGACTATGGTCCTTACGTCTTTTGTATGATTGGATTACAAATGTTGTATAAAGAGTTTTGTTCCAAAAGGAGTGTTATGTTGAAAAATGCCCGTAACTTTCTTAGACGGAACCGGATTGCCTTGATATGTTCGCAAATGATCCTATAACGTACAATGATTTTAACTTTTATGGGCGGGCCCGGATTGGTTTGATGCATATCCGTGGTCCCCGAGATTTTCCTTTGTATAGTCCTAACGATTTTTTTTGAAAGAACTTAACATGATTTCCGTTTTAACTCTCGAGCGTCGACTACTTACTTATTCATTGAGTCTGTAATGATGATTTATGTGCATATGGTTTCTCACTACTCTGCTCGTGCGAGCTGTTGCTACATCTTTCACCGAGTCCCGGGCCGGGTATGTATTCGTGCACAGTTCACTGCATTATTCACCGAGTCCCTCACTAGAGGGCCGGGTACGGTATATATATATGATGATATGATGATGTGATGACATGATGATGTGATGATATGGGGATGGCGGCCAGGATGACATATGATGATTCTATTCACCGAGTCCCTCACTAGAGGGCCGGGTACGGTATATATATATATATATATATATATATATATATATATATATATATATATGATGACATGATGCGTATGATGACATGATATGATGATTACTTTCACGAGTCCTCGCTGAGGGCCGGGTACGGTATATATATGTACACGTATATGATGATTTTACTTACCGCGTCCCTCACTAGAGGGCCGGGGCACGTTATATCTATGCTTATGTACAAGATGATTTTCTAATTATGTTTCTAAGTCCATAATGAATTTGACATGATATTGAGACGCATGATTTATGTTCCGAGGCAAGCCTTATGATCTTCTGTACTCCTTATTCAGTATGATCCTGTTTACTGTGTTTCATGCTTTACATGCTCAGTACATATTCCGTCGACCCCTTCCTGGGGGTGTTTCATGCCACGCGGTGTATACGGAATGAGTAGAAGAGGATCCAATTTGGATTGGAGAGCTCCCGGTTCTTCGAGTGCTCGCCGAGTCGAGTGTGTATGTTATGGTATCTTGAGTTATGTTAGAGACTTTGCAGACAGGGTCATGTATACAATATATCAGTTTTGTAAGCGGCTCTGTAAGCCGATGTATCAATACGCATTATATTACGGATTTCATATGTTTACAGATTTCACTTGATTTGAGAAAGATGAAAAGCATGTTTCTTTTGAAAGCTTTCATTATGCATTCTTTTTATGATTTAAAGGCCCAGCATGATTATGAGTATAGCGAGAGTCAGCGGGTTCGCTCGGCCCTAAGTAAGGGTCGAGTGCCCATCATGCCCTATCAGGTTAGGGTGTGACACAAATGGCTCTGTATGAAGCTTTATATGGAAGGAAATGCAGGTCTCCATTGGATGGTTTGAAATAGGAGAAGTACAACTAATCGGCCCCGAGTTGATTCAACAAGCGAGAGAAAAGGTCAAGGTGATCCGAGATCGATTATTGGCAACCAAAATCACCAAAAAATCTTATGCGGACAACCGCCGGCGAGACTTAGAATTTCAAGTAGATGATTGGGTATTTTTGAAGGTGTCGCCAATGAAAGGTGTGATGAGATTTGGCAAGAAAGGAAAGTTAAGTTCTCGATATATCGGACCCTATAAGATCATCCGCAAGGTGGGTCAAGTAGCTTATGAATTGGACTTGCCTCCAGAACTTGAATTAGTCCATTCAGTTTTCCATGTTTCAATGCTCAAGTGTGTTGGAGATCTACGAAGATGTGGCGATAGATGATGTACGGACTTGACGAAAAAGTTAGTCTATGAAGAAGTGCCCATTGCCATATTAGGAGCAAGTACGGAGACTTCAAAACAAGAAAATAGCTTCAGTTAAAGTCTTGTGGCGAAATAACAACCGAGAAGAGATGACTTCGGAGGCGGAAGAGAAGATGAAATTCACATATCCGCACTTAATTTAGCCTCCGGAAGAGATCCATGATGAGACATCGAGATTATGAGGTATGTATGTTTCGTTTTATGCATATGGGTCGTGTGTGGCCAGCTTATATTGCTATTGTGTTATGGCCCTGTGAGGCATGTTTATTGTAGGCTGTTGTGACAGGATGGTAGTACCATGTTACAGGGGAAACTCTGGCGGAATTTTTATAGAATCCTCGATGACTTAACATTCGAGGACGAATGTTCCAAAAGGGGGGAAGAATGTTACACCTCAGAAATTTCCTGTTAACGTACAGTAAATTGACTAACGAAGGAAATGACGTATACGATGTTGTGATAAGTAAGAAATAGCATTTGATGGCCCTAATCAAGATTTCAAAGACATTTAAGGTAAGGGAAGAAAGTTGTTAAGGAAAGCAAGCTATATGTTGTGTGTCGGGCAAGATTTATGAGTATCTAACTAATGAGAGTTTAACGACATTTTGGAGAAGAGTAATAACGACCCTTAGATTGTTAACAAAGTGCTAAACAAGTGTTAAGAAGGTTCCATAAGGATCGGAGATCAAACGAAGTGAAGAGAATAAGATCGGTGGGCGATGGGTTATACGGTCGATTATACGGTCCGTATAATGTTATACGGTCCGTATAATAGACCGCAGAACCATCACAGTGAAGGTCCCTTACTGATGGGATTATACGATCACTTATACGGACCGTATAAATTTATACGGACCATATAATGTGCCGTATAATGGTCACGGAGACGAGAGGCTGAAGGGTCCATTTCACGGTCACTTATACGGACCGTATAAGTGTCCGTATAATTGCCCGACGGATAAGATTTTAAGTCATTAAAAAGGAGACCCAAGTTCATTAATTCATTTTATTTTCACTCCACTTCTCTCTAGAACCCTCTAGAACTCTCTCTGCTCTTCATCCATAAGAACACAAAGGAAATTGATGATCAACTTCATCAAACCAACAAAAATCAAGAGTGTGAAACACATTAAAGTCATCTAAGCCAAGAAATTTCAAGAGAAGTGAACTAGGGTTTTGGTGCTAGAAGAGTATTGCCACTCAAGCTTGTTCCTACAATATCTAAGGTAAGATTTATGATCTTTTCTTGTTGTTTAAGGTTTATCATCTAAGGTAATTCAAACACTTGGATTATAGAAGAATATAGAAAGTGGGTCATAAATGCAAGAATAGCGCCATTGTTGAGCCATAGTTTGGAATGAATCATGAATATGGATATGTTGTGATTGTACGTAGGTTATGAATGACATCTAGAACATGGAATAAGCATTGTATGTGAAAGAACGTAATAGTGAACTATGACCATGATTATGGAGGATTGAAGTGAAATTGTGAAATGTGGACAATGTATATAAATGATGATTGTTGCTTATGATATTATGAATGTTGTTATGGATATTTGGGAGTTGATATGGAATATGAGGAAAGTCGTATAAACAAAGGAAATGCTGCCCAATTTTCTCTAGCTCTAGTAAGCACGTCTTTATAATTGCTTAGCTAATGTCGATGCGAATTCTCTTGAAGGTAAAGACGTGAGCATTGAAGGAGAACGAGCAAGCAATAGAATAGTTAAATGACAAAGGTATGTGAGGCTAGTCCTTTATTTCTAAGGCATGAATCTTATGGCATAAATTTCCTCCTTCTTCATGAATGCCCTATCTTCAAGAAAACTAAGAATCCTTGCTCATGAATAGCCATATGAGATAAGAGATACGCTATGAATACGATAATGATGATGATAAGCTTAAGTCTAAAGATTCTAGAGTCCATGATACGATGTTCCTATAAAGATAATGATGCTATCTATAGTCTATTGATGTTGATCATTATATACTCACCTTATGCTAATTCCTTCAAGGTGAGGCAGAATGCTTATGAATGCTCCATAATAGAATCGGGGGTTCACGACCTTATGTCACCCCGATAGAGTATAGTTGCCTTTGAGTTTCCATGCATGCATTATGATGAGCATATTATGATGAGTATATGATGATGATGTTACACCGCACCTATATGGCTGGGCAGTCACCGCTAAGGCGGGCGCGCATACACCATGGCCGGATGGCATGGGACACCACTAATGGGTGGCGTACGAGATGGTACCCGGACACGGGAGGCACGGATGCGAGCTAATGCTAATGATTATCACACCGTACCTATAAGGTCGGGCAGCTTATACTTATATGCATACATGATATGATGATGATTATGAAAGTAAGCCAGCATGTATCATTTCTTTTATGATTCACAGTCAGTTAGTGATTGTTCCTCATTTGATGCCTCCTCATTTCATTGATGTATTATTATTGTTTATGCCTTACATACTCAGTACAATGTTCGTACTGACGTCCGTTTTCTTTGGACGGTGTGTTCATGCCCTAGTCGGGTCGTGATACTGAATTTCTTCAAGTATAAGGTATTTTCTTCGTCCTATATCTTATGTTGAGTTAATTTGAAGGTTTAGCAAGTCTTAAAAGTGGAAATAGTTATGGAAGAAAGGTCATAAAGTGTAGTGTTGTAGTTGTTATGTTTATGGACTATTTTGAGCGTGTTGTAGCTGTGTGGCTGGGCTGATTTACATGTATAGAGATGGTATCTAATGTTGTTGGTGTGTTGATGAGATTATGCTCGTTGATTAGGAATAAAGGAAGTGTATATTGTTGTTGTATGTTGAAAAACATCTCGTGGGATGTTATGGAATATATTGGTATGGATAATAGTGTTGTTGATGTTGGTATTGTTGTAGTTGTCGATTGGTTGCTGAATTGTAATTTTGGGCTAGGGTTATAAACAGAGGAAATCTTTGTCAAAATTTCGGCAGATTCTAGGAAGATTTATTTGAAAGCTTAGGATAAGTATATACTAATGGGCCTGATCATAGTATGAATGGTCTTATATGTTAACTTCCGGGCTTGGACGGATAAGCATAGGTAGTTGGTGGCTTAACAGGTATGTTAAGGCTCGTCCCTTTCTTTCAAAGGCATGATTCCTATGGTATGATTTCATAAATGTTTCCGTAACCTTCTTGTTTTCAAAAGCTCAAAGTCCATGGTTCTTAAAGCTTCTCATGTGTTGAGGATAAGAATGATTTTATGATGGTGACAACGATAATAATGATTTTGTGTTTTAAGAACTCAAGTTTATGATTTCAAAGCGAATATGAGAATGTGGAGCTCCTTCTAGATTTTCTCAATTTTATTCATTGATGATGACTCTACTTCTAAAGGCTCCAAGGTGTATGTAAAGCTATCCCTTCTTTCTTTTTGGCATGAATTACATAAAACGAGCGAACGATGAGCATACATGACTATAATGAACTCTAGTTCTCTGTGGTACTTGACATGACAGTTGACTCTAATTCTCAAGTGTTGGTTCATTATAATTATTCTATGGAGTCTCAGATGATGATTCATTTTGTACATGATTGTTCCTAATATCCTACTCGTGCGCAGTTCTATTGCATTATTTTACCGAGGCCCTCACTAGAGTGCCGGGTACGGTATATATATGATTATTTCACCGAGTCCCTCACTAGAGGTCCGGGTACGATACATATATGATTATCTCACCGAGTCCCTCACTAGAGGGCCGGGTACGGTATATATATGATTATCTCACCGAGTCCCTCACTAGAGGGCCGGGTACGGTATATATATGATTATCTCACCGAGTCCCTCGCTAGAGGGCCGGGTACGGTATATATATGATTATCTCACCGAGTTCTTCACTAGAGGGCCGGGTACTGTATATATATGATTATTTCATCGAGTCGCTCACTAGAGGGCCGGGTACGGTATATATGTATATGACTTCATTCACCGAGTCCCATAATGGGCCAGGTACGGTATATGATATATATATGCATGACTCTCATCTCATAAGGCACAGATGCATTGGTATCTTTGATTATCATACTTGCCTCCTGTCATCTTTTACTCAGTCGTGATCTTCTTTATTGTATTTCATGCTTTACATACTCAGTACATTTTCCGTACTGACCCTCTTTCTTCGAGGGCTGCGTTTCATGCCCGCAGGTATAGATACTCAGTTTGGTGATTCTCTAGCTTAGGACTGCTACTCAGCTGCTTGGAGAGCTCCATTGTTCCGGAGCCTGAGTCATTTTGGTATAGATCCTTTTGTCATAGACGTTGTTGTACTCTTAGAGGTCTGTAGACATATATGGGCTTTATATATGGTTTGGTCAGCTATACATATGTAGATCGTTTTTGATATTCCCGCATACAGTGGCAGCCTTGTCGACTTGCATTTTTTGTTATGTATAGTTAACTGTGACTCCTCAGGAGACATATATGGCATTATGAGTTTACAACATGGTTTTACAGATTTCCACATTATCCTTGGTATCAGTCTGACTATATCTAACAGGTTCGTATACGAGTGTCCAAATCGGGCACTAGTCATGGCCCATCGGTTTGGGTCGTGGCAGAAGTGGTATTACCACCAATAGATTCATCCTCGGAGTGTCTACAGGATCGTGTTGGATCAGTCCTGTTTATGGGTGTGAAGCCGACCACACTTATAAATGGGAGGGTGGTAGGGCATTTAGGAATCATTGACCTTCTTTCTATCTTAGATCGTGCGATGAGAGCCAAGTCATAGGAAATGAAATTCATTTTACTAACCCTTAATTTCGACGAAAGAATGGTGTTGACAAAGGAAGAGGATGATGATATTGGAATTACGAGGTAAGTCACTTTTTTGAAATTATGTCATCAAGATGTGCATCTTTATGAGAATAAATTGGTCATAATCAAGATAAGTGATTGTATAGTAAAGCGAGGGGGAATTAGTTACATGTATAATTTAATGATAAGTTCGGGTAAGATTGCGACGACGAAGTTGAAGGAATCGATACGAGAGGTAAGTAATGGCAAAAAGGATTATAAGTCAGATATGGTAAGGATGTTGCATGTATTATTGAAATGTATAGCCAATGAATGGAAGAGAAAGTGACCAGGGAAATATACAAGGACGATTGATAAAAGTTCAAGTATACTCCGAGTTGTGATGCATGAGGTAAGTTTCGTCATCTTTGCATTTCTGTTCAATATTGAGAGCCGTGTGAGGCTAAGGTGAGTTACGCATGTATATATTTGGTTCTATAGCGAGGCATTGCATGTATTTTATGGTAAACGTGCGGAGTTGTGGATAGTAAGAAGTATAGGGGAAACTCTATCAAAATTTTCTAAGAATTTAAGGACGAGGATAAGGATTTAAGAGATAACAAAGATTATACGTCTATGATTGCTACAGATTGATTAAAGGGAAAGTATAGGACACGTTGATATGGGATGATAAAATAAAGACAACTTACAAGTGGATATCGAGCATTAGTTATTGGAATCAAAAGTACTATTCCAATTTGGATAGATAGTTGGGCACACCACTATTTCGAGTATCGCCATAAATTTCGATCGAGAATGACAATGAAATATAACACTATAAGGTAAAACTTTTAAAAGGGGAAACAAGTAAGCTTGAGTACGAGCACAAGGACTGACTAAGGTATTGGAGGAATTATGACACCCGACAATGGGGCAATCGAAAAGTAATAGGGAGTTATGAGGCAAGATGATCTAAGGAAATGCAAGGAGAAGCCGTGAAAGTGGACGGAGATAAGATCGCAAGAACAGGATTCAAGGATATTGTGTTAGTCGAAACAAGTCAATGACAATGAATCCTCGTGAAATTTCAAGCGCTAGTTATATCAATTGCGAGTATATGACATAGAACCATACAAACAATCGCCATGATGAGATGGCTAACAGAATGGTGCAAGCACGATGAGGAGGATACTTCACTCTACAGCCCTCCAGACCGAGAGGAGGACAGGCCGGCTACAGGTATATGTGTCACGACCAAGCTTGAGGGCCGCGACGAGCACCCGGTGCTAGCCCACCCGGGCACCCCTTAACATACTTATACATCACATTCTAGGTGAGCCACATCATTATATCATCAATAACATCTATGCCCATATAATGTACATATGCCGATAAGGCGATCAAACAACATCTCAAAATATAGGCCAACAAGGCCGAACATATCTAACCATATACACAATGTCTACGAGCCTCTAAGAAGGGTACATCATATCATATCATATGGGCGGGACAGGACCCCGCCGTGCCCATGAATATATACACAAAAGAATCTATACCAAAAGCTACGACCCGAATGAAATGGAGCTGCGCTATGTAGTCCCGAGAAAATACAGCTATGGATCAAATCTGTCTCCTCGGCCACGTACGCGGGCATGACGCGGCGTCCACAAACAAAAGGACGTCAGTACGAAGAATGTACTGAGTATGTAAAACATGATCAATACCAATGTGGAAACATAATGGATTACATATGAAACAACATAAACTGGGGGATAATAGCATCCTCATCATAGCAATTACCTACTTCCCATAGGGACGTTCCATTTCTATTTCGTTCTCGCGTACATATATTCGTATCCTTGCTCACTTACCTTGCGTATCTAATTTCATATTCGTATTCACGTTTCCTCTCATGCTCATGGCCTATACATTGCATATTCATAGCCCTTACTAGGCACTTACATAGTCTTAACATATTCGTACTCTAATGGATGTGATATACATAGCATAATCATATTCATATAGAGGTCATATACTTAGCTTGTCCGTACTCATATAGATGTCATACATATAACTTATTCGTACTCATATAGATGTCATACCTATCTCTTATTCGTACTCTTATAGATGTCATACATATAGCTTATTCGTACTCATATAGACGTCATACATATAGCTTATTAT
>NC_081351.1:7430927-7446319 GCF_029784015.1 Lycium ferocissimum
CAGGGATTTTTTCTTCCGGGCCCGGGTTTGATCACAAGGGACGTTTTGCGGAAAAAACTATTTAACCTTTACATTATTAATTTAATTAAACACCTTTTCTACTTGGTGATCAGCGATTTGTATTTATATGTTATGTAGCTATTTATATGGACGCGCGCACTGCCCCCGTTATATTAGATGGTTTGCCGGCCTTTGCGGGGCGGGTCGGGGGGTTTGGAGGTTGCGGTGTCCAACGATACACCCGGACCTTGTAAAGGACCACATGCGTGTCTTACGACGGTTGGGCATACGCGAGTATACCCCACGACGTCGCTGGCGAGCTTCGACACTACCAACGGGATGATGGTGCCGCCGTCGATGATGATTACGCTTTCGTACGGTCCCGGCTCCGCACCGTTGGGAGAACGGGTTGGGCACTTTAGCGAGTGGTCATCCATTTGACTCCCCTATCGAGGATTACGTACCGGTATCATCAGATCACACGCCGATTGATCGGCAACCCAGCTTTGCATCCTGCTAGGGATGTAGGTTACTCAGCACTCGCGGGGCAGTATGAGGCATTGGTAAGTTTATATTAGATTTGTTTAATTGCATTAATTGTTACGTTTTAAAAAATAACTTTTTTTTTTTTTTTTTTTACTGTTGAATACAAATGCAGCTGGTGGCCGTACAGCGATTACGCATCTTGGGGTTAGAGCATATGCTTTACCCTAGGCTTACAGGGCTTGCGTCGGATATTTGAGGATGGTATCCGGCGTGGGAAAGAGATTAGGCGTACGGAGGAGCACTGCGGAGGTTTCCGAGTATCGAGCGCCGCCGGGGAGGAGGATCGGGTGCTCCCAGAGGAGGAGGCCGTGCTGCCAAAATTTGTTAAGCTCTATTCATATTTAGAATGATTAGTAAGCGAGGTAAATAACCTAATTAAGGCCTACGTTATCTTGATTGTAGACTTATGAGCTCGAGGATTAGAAGTTGGACGATTAGATATAGTTCGAGGTATGTTAAGGCTATCCCTTCTTTCTTTTGGCATGATCCTATGATATGAACCAACAAGCAAGCAAACGAACATCCATATTACTCTACTCGAAGCATTAGGAGCACCTAGTCTTTGCCCCCACTCACCGATTATGATTGTTCCTTCGTTCATGGGTCCAGCTTTATGTACACACTTGTTCATGCATTACATTCATTTACATATATTCATACGCATATGACCCGTGACCGGCTGGGCGTTATTACGCGTATATTATATATATATGGAATTACGAAGAAAAAGCGGGAAGGCTTATATATACTACAACCCGATTCATCCGGCGCACAGTGATGATGATATTGATGATGGCCGCCGAGAGGCCGATGGGATACGAGATATGGATCGGGCTGAACGTTACTCGACTCTCTCTCTCTCTCTCTCTCTATATATATATATATATATATATATATATATATATATATATATATATATATATATATATATATATATATATATATGTACGGGCATGATTACCATTGGTAGTATCATGCTATGCGCCCGCAGAGACATTGTCGGTTATATAGATTTATGCGGATACGTACGCAGATACTAGTTCATGCCGCATTCATACGGACGGCTATTTCGACTTATGAGTTTAAAATTTCATTATGACTCTTTACTTATATGTTGCTCCTATGCTTTACATACTCGAAGACATTATCCGTACCGACTTCCCGTCGTTTGCTAGGGCCGCGTTCATGCCCGCAAAAGCTGCAGACCAACAGTGGATCCGTCTTAGTAGGACTTCTATCCGAAAGGGTCGGTGCGCTGTTATCCGGAGTTGCGGTCATTTCGGGAATGCCAGCTTTTGGAGATGTACATGCATATGGGTATGACGGGGCCACTGTCTCCGTCCTTTCTACGACTTTTATTCTAGTAGAGGTCCGTAGATAGTTGTATGTATTAGTCGTATGATGTGGCCTTGCCGCCCTTATTCTTTTTTTGTGTGCGTATATGGCCGGCCCTAGTTTGCTTGCCTTGTTCTTTCGACGTTTATGTATATACAGATTGTTTAGAGTTCATGATGTCGCCTATTTATGGGATCAATTTAAGTCATTCATGGGCCCTTGATGTTCAGTAAGATTCAGATATGAGTAAAGGGGTGTTTGGTCACTAGAGGTCGGACACTCGTCACGGCTCATCGGGCGATCGCGATAAGTGGTATCGTGTTAGCCCCGTCCTAGGGTTGTCTACGGGCAGGTGTCTAGTAGGGTCTTGTTTATGGGCGTGTTGTACACCACACTTATAAACGGGAGGCTACGGGACATTTAGGATGATGTCATTCTTTCCTCTAAATCGTGCGATGGGGGAACCGTGTGAAGCGTTAGAATTTAACGATTTGTTCTTATTTTTTTAGTGTTGCCCCGCAAGAAAGCTCACAATGGCCTAGAAGGGCAAGGAGTGGTGCAGTGAGGCCACTAGCCGTATTCGGTGGGCTACCGAGGCTCGGGTGAGTCCCGGGAGCGAGTCCACCTCCCGGACTTCGCATACCTCGCTCCAACACCTCGCCTCTCCTCTCATTTCTCAACCGATGCACGCAACGGGCCGGGATGTGTGGGATGCTATAGCGTTATTGACCGCATTAGTAGCCGCCCGGGCTCAACGACGTGGAGTTGGTGTTGACCCAAACGTGCATGTATCGGTAGTTCGAGGGTTAAGACCTTCTTAGGTTAGGTCCCCGCAGTTTTCGGTGCGCCGAAGGAATATGGACCCCCGGGATTTTATTGATGGTATACAGAGGACTTTGAGGGTGATGCATGCCGATAAGGTTGAGTCGGTGGAGTTGGCTTCATATAGACTCCGGGATATTGCAGTACAGTGGTATCAGGCATGGGACTTATCTGGGGGAGAGAATGCCCCTCCAGCTGTGTGGCGAGAGTTTTTAGATGCTTTTCTTCACCATTATTTACCTCCAGAGGTCCGACGGGCCCGAGCAGATAGGTTCCTACGTATTGAGCAGGGCAGTATGAGTGTTCAGGAGTATTGTGTACACTTTGATTCCTTGGCTAGATATGCCCCAGCCATGGTGGCTGAGATGGAGGATAGAGTTCATTGCTTTGTGGATGGTCTAGGGGTACACTTGATAGATGAGTGTACGACTGCAGTATTATAGCCTGTGTATGGATATCTCCTGTATGCACGCGTATACACAAAATTTGGAGGATCGTAAGTGCCAGCGGAGGACAGAGCGTGAGTGTGAACGGGGCAGTGGTAAGAGGGCTAGATCTTTGATATGGTCGGTGAGTTCAAGGGAGGACGGAGATAGCAGCATTCCAGATATTCTTATCAGTTAGCAGGGAGTGCACCTCCATGATTTTCAGGCCCTAGGTTTGATCGGTCTTCTTATTCTGGAGCGAGCCAGAGTTCCAGAGCACCAGGCTCTCAGTACCGGCCAGAGTCGGGCCATTGAGTCCACCCTAGCCACGGTGTGCTCAGTGCGGTAAGCTACACGCTGGGCAGTGTCGATTTGGGTTGGATGTTTGCTATACTTGTGGTCAGTCGGGCCACAAGATGAGAGAGTGTCCGGCCAGGGTTGATTCAGGCATTGTTCAGCCTATGGGATCCACAACTGGTTCTTCTTCATTAGTACGCCCTTCAGGGCAAGTTTCTCATACACCAGCAGGTCGTGGTAGGGGGAGGAGTGGAGCATCTAGCTCAAGTGGGCCTCAGCACCGTGTTTATGCATTGGCTGGTAGATAGGACCGTGAGACGTCTCCTGATGGTGTTACAGGTATATTATCAGTTTTCTCCCATAATGTTTATGTACTGATTGATCCAGGTTCCATCTTATCATATGTTACACCATTCGTTGCTGGTAAGTTTGGGATAGAGCCTGAGTCGATCAAACCGTTTGAGGTGTCTACCCTAGTTGGGGATTCGGTTATAGCCAGGTGAGTATATCGAGGCTGTGTTGTTATAGTTGTAATCGTCATACCCTAGCGGGCCTGATTGAGTTAGATATGATTGATTTTGATGTTATTATGGGGATGGATTGGCTGGCTTCTTGTTATGCTAATGTTGATTGCAGAACAAAGATCGTTCGATTCTAGTTTCCCGATGATCCAGTTCTTGAGTGGAAAGGTAATGCCATTTCGCCGAAGGGTAGGTTTATTTCCTACTTTAAGGCAGAGAAGATGATTAGATAAGGGTATATTTTTCACCTAGTTCGACTTCAAGATGTGCAAGCAGAGTCGCCGACTCTTCAGTCTGTCCTTGTGGTTAATGAGTTCCAGAAGTGTTTCTAGATAAGCTTCCAGGCATTCCTCCAAAGAGAGGTTGACTTTACTATTGATTTATTGCCAGATACTCAGCCGATATCTATTCCTTCATATAGGATGACACCTGCGGAGTTGAAAGAATTGAAGGAGCAATTGCAGGATTTACTCAAAACAGGCTTTATCAGGCCTAGTACATTGCCGTGAAGAGCACCGGTGTTATTTGTAAGAAAGAAGGATAGCTCTTTACAGATGTGTATTGATTATAGGCAATTGAATAAAGTGACTGTAAAGAATAAGTATCCACTCTCGAGGATTGATGATTTATTTGACCAGTTGCAAGGCGCTAAGTATTTCTCAAAGATAGACTTGGGATCAAAATACCACCAGGTTAGGGTGAAGGAAGAGGACATTCCGAAGATGGCATTCAGGACTAGATATGGCCACTATGATTTCCGTGTTATGTTATTCGGGATAACTAATACCCCAGTCGTATTAATGGATTTGATGAATCGTGTGTTCAGAACCTTCCTAGATTTGTTCGTGATTGTGTTTATAGATGATATTCTGGTCTATTCACCATTGGAGGTTGAACATGCAGAGCATCTACGAATAGTGCTTGGAGTTCTTCGAAAAAGAGAGCTCTATGCCAAGTTTTCTAAGTGTGAGTTCTGGTTGAACTCTGTGGCTTTTCTGGGTCACATTATTTCAGAGGAAGGCATTAGAGTAGATGCTCAAAAGATCGAGGCTGTAAAGAATTTGCCAAGACCCATGACCCCAACGGAGATATGCAGTTTCTTGGGCTTGGCAGGTTATTATAGAAGGTTCGTAGAAGGATTTTCCTCTCTTTTAGCCCCATTACCTAAGTTGACTCAGAAATCAGCTAAGTTCCAATAGACAAATGCTTGTGAGCAGAGCTTTCAGATGTTGAAGGATAAGTTGACTTCAGCACTTGTTTTGACTCTTCTAGAAGGAGCAGATGGCTATGTGGTATATTGTGATGCCTCGGGTATTGGGTTGGGCTGTGTGTGCCGAAAGACAAGAAGGTCGTTGCTTATGCTTCCGCAACATGGGAAGCGACACGAGAAGAATTATCCAACCCGCTGATCTTAATCTAGCGGCGGTGATTCATGCTTTGAAAATGGAAGGCACTACTTATACGGTGTCCATGTTGATATCTATCGATCATAAGAGCCTTCAAGATATCTTTTAAGCGAAGGACTTGAAATTGCGTCAGAGGCGATGGTTAGAGTAGTTGAAAGACTATGATGCGGATATTTTTTACCATCTCGGGAAAGCTAACGTAGTAGCCGATGCCCTCAGTCGTAAATCTATGGGTAGCTTGTCACATATGCCGCCAAGAGAAGAGAAATGGTCCGTGAAGTTCATCGATTAGCTAGCCTCGGAGTTTGATTGATAGATTCAAGTGATGCAGGAGTTGTTGTTCAAGACACAACAGTGTCCTCTTTGGTAGCAGAAATAAAGGAACGACAGTACGAAGACCCTGTCATAGTTCATTACCGAGATACAGCACCTCAGAAAGAAAAGACACCCTTTGTGATTACAGGTGATGGAGTACTCAGGTATCGAGGTAGATTGTGTGTTCTTAATGTTGCAGGACTCCGTCAGTAGGTTATGGGGAAGGCACATTACTCTCGCTATTCTATTCATCCAGGCTCAACAAAGATGTACCGTGATCTCAAAAAGTTTATTCTCAAAGAGATATAAGTGTTATTGGTGGAATGGTATCGAATTCGAGATCGAAAAGACATGGAAGTGGGAGGTCATTAATATAGATTTCATTACAAGTTTTCCCATACTTGCCCGGTGTGATAGGCTCACAAAGTCAGCCCAGATAGTCGAACTACTTATGCACAAGGATTATACGAAGCTTTATCTCAAAGAGATACAACTTCATGGTGTTCCTACGGCTATTATTCAAGGGGAGCACGGTTCACAGCTAAATTCTAGAGTCTTTCGGAGACTCAAGTAAGTCTCAAAGTGTGCATTTATGGACGGATGGGGAGCGGTACACTAGAAGATATGTTGAGAGCTTGTGTACTTAATTTTCAAGGTAGTTTCCCCAGTTTTCCAAATGGATTCCATACATAGGTAGGAGAGTTGATCGCCCGTAGGATGGTTTTCGATGGTCACTTAAAGTCGGCAGCGCTGATGAGGTGGTCGTTGGGGAAAAGGTTGCTGCTTAGTCGGAGATTCCGACATCGGGAAGTAGTAGGTGATTGGGAGGTCCCCCATTGAGGTTTAGTAAGAAGGGGAAGCTGGGTCATATAAGACTTTACGTGGGTAAGGTGGCCCATGAGCTAGCATTACCTTCGAAAGTACATTCGGATTCCGTAAATACGTTGGGCCATTATTTAGATGATAGGGGAGCGAGTTTTCACGAAGAGCTTCCGGTATCGCTTATATTGATTTATTGTGTCCGTCGGTTACTAACCAAAGATGTAGCTTCCGTTAAAGTTTTGTGAAGGAAAAAGAATGGATTAGCGGAAGAAACGTGAAGATTAAGTAGCTTTATCTCAAAGAGATAGAGGTTTAGTCGAGGCATTACCTTCAAGTATTATTTCATTTTCGGTTATCGTGATTGGTCGTGTGCATGTGGCCCCGTGGACGCGTGCAAGTTGGGTTGTATACCTACGGGGCAAAAATCTGTCGAAATTTTTATAACCCATGATTGTTTAGCCAACATTCGAGGACGAATGTTCCTGTGGCGGGGAGGGGGGAAAGAATTTTACACCTCTCGTTTTCGTTAGGAGAAAGCTTTGTGTCGTGCATGCCTTTGGAATAGAGACCTGAGCCCGATTTTTGGAGATAGAAAGTGTCTTACCCCGTGTACAAAGGTACCAGCAGGTGTTTGTTATACCCCGCGTTTTCAGAGCATAAGTATAGCATGTAGTAATGGAGTGTCGGAGACATGATGTTTGAAGACCATGGAAAGTACGTAACGACGAAGAAAAAGGGTATTACGACCTCGCAAGTCGTAATCGGGAAAGAGTATTTTGAAACGAGAACAGGCCATTATTAGTATAATGAATGACGAATATCATGTATGGAGAGTTTCGGAATATTTCGAGATCGAGTAGAGTGAAGAAACGAAAATTTAGGAAATACTGGGCGAATTTTTAGTCAACTTTGGAGGCGCATATCTCATAGTATATGTGGAGTTTTAAAGTGTTTTAAAAGCCTAAAATGAAGTTCGTCGAGTCTAGTTTGAAATGCAACAAACCGTTCATTGATAGGACATTGGAGTAGAGAATTATAAACGTTACAAACGGTCGACGCAGAAACGCATTTCGGTAGGCCCGTAGGTTGGCGTTTTTTTAAAAGGGACGAAACCTCATTTTTTTTTCAGCACAAAATGTCCTTAAAATTTTAAACTTGCCTTCAAAAGTCTTTATTCTCACATGGAATCGAGGATTTTGCACAAATTTCAAGCAACCAAATGCTAACCGAGGTCCGCAACGCGTAGGCGCGATTATAATTTTGTTTTGTTTTGAAGTGAGTTTGAAGACAAGAAAATGATGAAGATTTGGCTACTTTCATAAAAGCAAGGTATGAATCTTCAAATCCCTCTGGGTTTTATTAAGTTTGATTAAGGAATAAAAAGAGTGATGTATTGATGTTGTTGAATTATGGATTAAGGGGCTGTTTTAGGTGGATTAAATGGATGGAATTAGCTAAGTTATGATGCATAATAATTGTTGATATTGTTGTCATGAATCAAATGATGAAAGTAAAGATCATTAAGCCGTGAATTGTTGGATTATGGATTGAGGGTTGAAGAGAAATTTGGATGGAAATACATATATTTATCTTATAGGATGTTGAGAATGTTGTTATTGATGTTGTTAGTATTAATTTTGATTTCTTTACGGAAATAAAGTTATTAATTAGTCGTATTCCAAGTTGGTTGGTTGAGAAATTTAGAAAACAGTGTGTGGGCTGTTTTATGGCATATGTTGGTGTTGGAAATGACGTTATTACTATTGGTTTTTTTGTTGATGTTGTTGGTTGTTGAATTGGAATTTCGGGCTAGGCACTTAAACCGCCCCGATTTACGACGGAAATTTAAAAAGGACTTTCGTTAAGTGTTTAAGACGAGCGTATGACGATGATCCTAACGATATTATGGATGGTTCTATATGTAGATTACGAGGCCACGAATAATTTTTAAGCGAATTGCAAGACAGGAAATAGGTCAAAAGTCGAGAATTTGTCTTCCAGGTATGTAAAGCCTAACCTTTCTTTCTTTTGGCATGTCTTAGTTGTAAGTAGGCTATGATACGAGCCTCGGGGTAACTCCATTCTTGCGATCCGAGCATGTCTACGATTCTTATTCACTTCTTGACTATCGCATTCTTAATATAGTCGAGCTATGGTCTTTATGTCTTTTGTATGATTGGATTTCAATGTTGCATAAAGAATTTTTGTTTTTAAAGGATTCTATGTCTAATAATGACCGTAACTTTCGTAGACGGAATCGGATCGCTTCGATATGTTCGTAGAAGGTTCTGTAGCGTATAATGGCTCTAACTTTCACAGGCGGGCCCGAATTGGGTTGACGCTCGTCCGTGGGTCCCGCGACTTTTCTTTGCATAGTTCTAACGACTTTTGAAAGAACTTAGCATGACTATCGTGTTAACCCTCGAGCGTCGATTACTTACTTACCTATCGAGTTCGTAACGACGATTATGTTCTTGACTTCCATAAGCTACTTCATATGATTTTGATATGTATCTAAGATTTTTAAAGTTCTCTTGTGTTCTTGTTGTGATTCGGGGAAAACTTGATTTGACTACTTTATGGAGTTTTCGGAAATGTTTTAAAGCCGCATATAGTCTCCCACGACTCTGCTCGTGCATATGGTTGTTATATCTTTCACCGAGTCCGGCCGGTTATGTTATCGTGCGCATTATGTTTTATTATATTCCGGAGTATGATGTGTCGGTTACGTGAGCCCCTCGCGCAGGGGGGTACCATGTATATTTGGTGTTATGTTTGTGTTATGGCGTTATGCGTGATATGATGTTATGATGTGTGGCGGGGATTCGGAGATATGAAACATTTGAGTGTTATCGTGTTATGGCGCCGACGACGGGCGGGGACCATATTCTAAGAGCTCATGATTTGTGGAGTAAGCATTTTGGTATTTTGGAATCTGCATTTACTTTACATCTCTTGTTCGATTATGATCCTATTTATCGTTTTTCGTTTTAGGAGAACGACCCCCTTTCTTCGGGGGCTGCGTTTTCGCGCGGTACGGATGCTTGTTTGGATGATCCACCGGCTTAGGATTCTGTTCATTTTGGAGCGCTCCTTTGTTCCGGAGCTCATGTTTGGGTACGGACTTTTCCGATGCATATGTATATGACTATTCATGGGTACGGCGGGGCCCCGTCCCGTCATGTGATTCTCGTTATTACCTTGGGTGTAGAGACATATATGTGTGTGGGTATGGGTAGTTCTTGGTCATGTCTCGTGATTTGTGTTTTGGACGTCCCCCGTACTCCGATAGCCTTGCCGGCTTATATGTGATATCATCGAAAGTTGTGACGGTGATATGTATATATGTATTTGTGACAATATGTATAAGATCGACTATGCTAGCTATGGTACGCCGTTTGATCTTTGTATATGTATCGGTTTGTACACCGATTATGGTTAAATGTGTACGGGAGATTCGGGACTAAGGGGTTGGGTTGTGACGGTGTTCTTTGAACGAATCGAATCGACGCGATCTAAACCGAACGGAGGCACTGAGACACCAGTCATCGTCGACGAGGCCGTCGACATGTCGACGGGCCATGGTTAATGCGGCATCAATGAGCTTCGTACGACAATGCTGCGCACAGTCGACGAAGCATGTCGACGGACCGTCGACACTTCGATGAGTTGTCCACTCACTCGTCGAACCGCACCGCTATAACTTTTTAACTTCCAAGTATAAATATATGACCCGCGACTTTATTTCTCATTATCCTCCATTCCAAATCAGAGAAACCCTAGTATTTTCTCTTCCAACATTTTCCATCATTATTAGGGGAGATTTGGTAAGATCCGAGCCTCGTGAACCCGTGTTTGTCAAGAAGAAGATTGTTTCTAGGGTTTCTTCAAGCTGGAAAGCATAGGAAGTTGGAGTTGAAGTTGATCCTTGGAATCTTAGGCCTCTCAAAGTATGTAAATGATTTCTACCATTGTATTTAAGTTAATTATTAAGGATTTTAGTGGTTTTAAGCGAAGAGAGGGTATTTGTGGAAGTGATAAGTTGATGAAGGTTAAGATAATTATTTGGGGCTATTTTAAGAGATGATTAGAAATAGATTTAAGTATATCTTTATATATAAGTGTTGTTATTGTTGTTGTGGTTGATGTTGGATTGAACTGGAAGTTGACGGGTTCTTAAGCTTATAAGGGAAATGTTGCCCATAATTTGTTAAGCTCTATTCGTATTTAGAATGATTAGTAAGCGAGGTAAATAACCTAATTAAGGCCTACGTTATCTTAGTTGTAGACTTACCAGCTCGAGGATTAGAAGTTGGACGATTGGATATAGTTCGAGGTATGTTAAGGCTATCCCTTCTTTCTTTTGACATGATCCTATGATATGAACTAACAAGCAAGCAAACGAACATCCATATTACTCTAGTCTTAGAAGCATTAGGAGCACCCCAGTCTTTGATGCCCCTATACCCCGATTATGATTGTTCCTACTGTTCATGGGTCCAGTTTTATGTACAAAGCTATTCATGCATTGCATTCATTTACTTATATTCATATGCATATTAACCCGTGACCAGGAGGCGTTATATATGCGTATATTATAAGCATATGGGATATGAGGGAAAAGCGGGAAGGCGTTATATACGCATTACCACCTGACCAGCTAGCGCACAGTGATGATGCTATTGATGATGGCAGCCGAGAGGCCGATGGGATATGAGATATGGATCGGCCTGAACGTTCCTCAGCACTATGACCTACATGTATATATGCATGAGCATGATTACCATTGAGAGTATGAATACTATGCGTCCACAGAGGCATTGTCAGTTATACAGATTTATGCAGATGCATGCAGATACTAGTTCATACGTATTTCGCATTTATGTAGACAGTCATTTCAGCTTATGAGTTTCGGATTTCATTCATGACTCTTACTTATATATTGCTCCTATGCTTTACATACTCAGTACATTATCCGTACTGACTCCCCGTTGCTCGGGGGGCTGCGTTCATGCCCGCAGGTTCAGGTAGACCGACAGGTGGTTCAGCTTAGTAGGACTTTTATCTTGCAGTGGTCAGTGCGCTCTATTGATCTGGAGTTGCAGTCTATTGTGGTATGCTAGCCTTTTGAGATGTACATGCATATGGGTATGATGGGGCCCTGTCCCGTCCTTTCTACAACTTTTATTCCAGTAGAGGTCTATAGACAGTTGTATGTATTAGTTAGATGATGTGGCCTTGTCGGCTTCTATTCTTTTGTGTACGGTATATGTAGTGACCTATGGGCTTTACACTGTTTTCTTTCAGCATGTTTATGTATATACAGATTGTTCAGAGTTCATGATGTCGCCTATTTATGAGATCAGTTTAAGCCATTTATAGGCTTTTGATGTTCAGTAAGATTCAGATATGAGTAAAGGGGTGTTTGGTCGCCAGAGGTCAGACACTCATCATGACTCATTAGTTTGGGTCATGATAATCGGACAGCGGGAGCGGGTCCGCTATAGCGGTCTAGCTACCGCGGAAGCGGGTGACGGCCAGTTCAGTTCATTAAATATATTTTAAAAGCCCTAAGTCTTTCATTCAATACGACTCCGAAAATAGAGCTATTTGGAGAAGTTCAAGGCATTTCTTAGGGGAAATCATTGTGGTAAGTCTTTCCTTCTTCATTGCTATTCCATATTCCATTAACCATCTTAGGGAATCTCTAAAATCATGCTAGTTTCATTAAGAACTTGAGGATTAAAAGAGGGTTTTATGGGTTCTTTGTTCTAGACTATGAAACCTTGAATTATTGATTGGGTTAGCATTATTAAGCTTGGAATTGATGATTAGAAACTTTTATTGCATGATTCCTTTATGGAATTGGGAGTTAGTGTTTATACCTAAAATTGGGGGTTTTGCCTAGAATATGAATTTAAGTGATTTGTTAGTTCGTCTATCTTATAATTGATGGGAATTAATCACCTAGAGTATTAATTTCATGTTGAGACTCTTAGATCCCTAATTCCCTCTTTCTAGTTCATAAACCCCATTCCATGGGTTGGGATTTGGTTCTTGAATAGATGTAGGGTTTGAATAATGATTCTTCTTAATTCTAATTTCCTAATTCGGATATCTAGACTTTCATTATCACAAGGCATAAAGGAAGGGCAAGACTAAGGTTTAACTGTTGGAGATTTGTTGTTCGGCTTTTCAGGTAGGTTACGGTTTACCTTGTGGTGAGACTTCGATTAACGAAGCATATGTTTAGATGATATTGTCAGAGAATGCATGTAAACTTTCGGATATGAAGTTGGGTTGGATATTGCCTTAGGTTGGGCCTTGTTGAATGATTTGGGGGCTAGCCACCCGTTGCGTTGTTGACTTATCTTGTTCTATTTACTTAGTGGCTTGTTGCCACATTAGATATTGGTGATTAGTGATATATCATGATTATGATATTGTGGTACCTTGCTTTGATTTGATATTGAGATGAGAATTATGATTCTATTGTGGTTTATTATGTTGCCTTATTATTGATATTACTCGTGTGCCATGTGTGGTACTATTTGGGATTGAATTGGTTATTTGATATTACATTGCATCGTATTCAAACTCATTTTCATGATACATTGATATTGCCTTGTTATGGTACTGAGGATGGAAAGTGACAAGGAAATACAGATGCATTGAGACACATTTGCATGAGTCATCCCTGGGTTGTGTGTGGAGTGACCGGTACTATTCTGAGGCTTATTGTATATCGAGTCATCTCTGGGGTCGTGTGCGGAATAAGCGATATGAGGCGTATTGGTTGGATAAAGAGTCATCTCGGGTTGTGTGCGGATGAGCGATACATGGACTTCGCAGGTTGTCTTGTCGAGATGTGATGTTCCATCGTTGGAGTACATGTGTACGGTGCATATGCATTGCATTCATCATTCCTACATTATTGCATTGGATTTTACCTTTTGATTTTTTGTGATATGGTTGTGATATGATTGTGATATACTGGTTCGGATTGGTTATACTAAGACTTGGCACAATTGGGTTTAGATGCGTGATATGGTTGTGATTGATGGATTTGGAGTTGATATACTAAGACTTAGAATATATTTCTATTGCATTTTATTATCTCTTTTATGTGCTGAGCGTGATTTGGATTGCTGTTGGATTTGATATGGATTGTGTTGGGATCCTTGTATGTGCCCAAATGGGGACGGAATACTGTACCCATAGTTTGGTCTTTGGTAATTATTCTAAAGCTTGGAACATTTAGGCTTAAATGCTATAGTATAGGTTGTGATTGGTTTTGTGGATACTTGTCTAGTAATGACTTGTACCTTACTATTTACGTGTTTATCTTACTTTATTGTCTTCATATACGTTAACTAATCTTAGTCGGCCTATGATACCTATCAGTACTTGTTGTTTGTACTGACCTACACTTGCTGCATTCTTTTATGGATGAGTACTTGCCAGGTTTCACTTCATCTCCAAGTGCCGATTTCCAAGTTTATTGTGGAGTCCATTCGGGTGAGCTTGATGACATTCGCCGCCCGAAGACTCTCTTATTTGCCTATGTCTTACTTCCTATTCCGAGACATCTGTTCAGACTTTTATGTATTATTCAGACTTATAGTATTATTAGTGCTCTTGTATGACAAGACCATGATACTGGGGTTGGATTTCACTACTTCCGCACAGTTATATTATTATTGCTTTTGAGACTTTTGTTATTTCAATTTTCTTCCGCTTTACTTATGTTAATGAATGTTTGGGATAAGGGTTCACCTACCGAGGTGGGAAATATAGGTGCCCGTGCAACTTATTTAAAATGAGTCATGACAGTCACCAATATATTCCATTTTCTCATTTATCATCTTCAGTATCAAGTAATAATTCAATATCAATATATAGGTGAAATGAGAATGTATGCCATGCATGATATCATCATCAATAGTAAATCATAATCAAGATTTCAACCGTATATCATCATAAGTATACATCACGAGTCCGACCTAATCGAATTATCCTTCCTTCTCCGATGATAAATAACACAGCAAGAGATAAATAAATGCAAACACATATCACAACACAGCAAATAAGGCAACTAGCCTAAACACAATAACAAGGCGACAAGCCACAATTAACAGTGTCACGACCCAAATAGCCATGAGTGGAACCCACACTAATTCTCCTACTGGCCGAACCATCTCCTTAACCAATTATCATTTAACAAATCAATTTTAATACATTCAAGGTTATAATAATAGTTGTTATATCCCGTATTTTGTACATTGGGACAGTCCGAGCTAACCATGATAAGTTAAGGACAAGACTATTTCGGGATACGAGTTAAAGACTCTTAACCTCCGATTTTGTTTTAAGGCATAAGTTGCTTATGATTTTATTGGTATGGAATATTAAGGAAAATTTGGGGTTAAAAGTGAATTAAAGGAAGTTAATATTTCATGAACAAAAGGGCCAAATTGGCCGTGTGGCATAGGTGGGTTCCCACCCATGGCTTGGTCAAATTTAATTGATCCAAGCCATGTGTGGGGCAAGGGCCACTTGGATGGGGTATATAGGCATACAAAAGATGACTAATAAATCATATTCATCATCTTCACCCCTTAGAAGCTTAGAGAAACTTGGAGAAAAAAAGAAGCCATATTCGGCCATAGCTAGCAAAAATTGAAGCCCTCAAATCTTGATCAAAAAAATATTTTCTTCTAGCAATTCAACCAATTGGAAGGTCCTTGTTAACGTGGAGTAGTTGTTGGAGTCAACAAACCATTCGTTTCTACCATTTACAACCCTAGCCAAGTTGTGAAGTTAAGTGGAAAAGGTAATGTTTAATTTTCTTTTACATGTGTTATGATGATTTGTACATGTTGTAGTGGTGGGAAAAGGATGAA